>NW_026731622.1:497500-653677 GCF_028476545.2 Physella acuta | reverse complement strand
GGTTATTTTTTTCTGAAAAAAAATCAGAATATTTTATTACGAGATAAATAGCCCGTTAAGAGAGAAATACAAAGGGCGCTACGTTGATAGTGTTGTCTTTTTCTCTAAATCGAAACCAAAATGAAAATCATCACCTCAACTTCAAATTTAACAGGAAACGAAAAAAGTAATTGAACACGGATTTTAATCCAGTATCGGGGTGTAAGGGGAGGAGTTGGGAGGGGGGGCAGAGAATTGGGTGGGAGAGGGGTTGGGGGTGAGTAGAGAAAAACATCAAATACACCACAGTATACTTTAAAGGTTTTGTTCATTTAAATAAAAGCACAATAACCAGACCCCACATTCAAAAAGACGTTTTTTTTATATTTTAAAAACTCTACTAAACTCTACTTCACCTGCCCAGTATCCCGCCAAGTCTCAGTCATGTTTGTTTTAAAAAAAAAAAGATTCCGACCGAGCTTGGCTCTGACCACACTATCCCTTCATATGCTGAGAACATAGAAACAGGTGAACTTTACCTCATATACTCTGTGCCACGCGAGGTCCTGATAGTCAACCTTATCATTCACATAAAGGCCTTAAGAAAAAATAATTGAAAACATTGTTATAAAAGAATCATTTTACTATTACTAAAGTCATTGTTCTAAACTTTTATAATTAATGTGGTTAATCTACCAATGAATATATCAATACATTAATTAACGGCTTTAAATTAGTTTGTAATTAACAGTGTGTTTAAGAAAGAATACTATTTACCACCCAAAATCCTATTTAATTGCTCTACACATAATGCAAATTCTCCACAATAACAAATAAAAAACAAACAAACAAACAAAAAAATGAGTTATCAAACGTCACTATTCAGTCAAAGTTAAGCCATTGTTCAAAAACTTTAAAATTAATGTGATTATTCTACCTATGAATAAATCAATAAATTAATTAACGTCTTTAAATAAATGAGTTATTAACAGTCTGTCTGCAATCAAAAATTGTTTTCTACCTACATACTATTTTACAGCCCCCCATATAGAGCAGTTTCCTTACAGTACCAAATCAGACAAACAAACAAATATTCAAACATGTAAACAAACTTGAGTTTTAGTAGTATATAGATATATAGTGGCGTAACACACAGGGTGGTAGTTGAAAGGAAGTAATTGATCTAAGGGCTAAAGAACGGCTGGGGTTGGTGTTGCTAACGTCTTAACACAGGAAAAGCATGTTACATTTCAGATAAAATTACGGATGAAATGTAGTTAGGTGCTTATTTTTAGCTGGTTCCAATATTATTGGCAATTGTGTACATATTATTTAACATTTTATGCGCACTGGTGACTTTTATCATAAGATTATGATTAGGAACAGGTTAGAGATTGAAAGATGGCTATATGGAAAGACAGGGATAGGTTAGTATAATTTGTATTCTGTATTGGGGTAATAACGCAGTATGGTAATTGAGAAGAGGTAAGTGATCTAGGATAAGAGCGTTTGGGGGTCGGTGTGGATAACTTCAAGACCCGAGTAGAGTATGTCACATTTTGAGCAAAATTTAGGTTAAATATTAGTTATAAGGTTTTTTATAAAATTCTTAAGACTTAAAGTCCTTTTACACTTTCTTATATTTTTGTCACTGTGTTGCCCACATGTAGCCTATGTCAATTCTACAGTTTGCAATCGTTAGCAAAGGTGCAAAATGCTATACATGTATCTTACATGATATTATTCCCATTTTTTAGTTTTGTATGTTTTAATTATATCGCCTGGTAGTGTTGTTTACCAGATTAGGTAAAGTAACAAGCGGTTTTCTGTTTAATGGTTTGACTCTAATGCTTATTATCTATAATATAACGTTGCTGGTAGTGTGTCAGTCCCTCAGTCATCGCTATAGATTTTGGAACCATAAAAGTAAACATCGAACGATGCAGTGCTTTTAAATTGCTTCGCAATTTTTTATTTTAAGTAATAGAGAAGGGTTCTTAAATTTATTTTGTAGTTGCCACAGTTTTTACACTTTTGAAAGCAAGCAAGAAAGTAAGCAAACAAACAAACAAGCAAACACGCAAACAAACACTCAAGCAAACACTCAAGCAAACACTCAAGCAAACAAGCAAACAAGCAAACAAGCAAACAAGCAAACAAGCAAACAAGCAAACAAGCAAACAAGCAAACAAGCAAACAAGCAAACAAGCAAACAAGCAAACAAGCAAACGAGCAAACGAGCAAACGAGCAAACGAGCAAACGAGCAAACGAGCAAACGAGCAAACGAGCAAACGAGCAAACGAGCAAACGAGCAAACGAGCAAACGAGCAAACGAGCAAACGAGCAAACGAGCAAACGAGCAAACGAGCAAACGAGCAAACGAGCAAACGAGCAAACGAGCAAGCGAGCAAACAAACAAACAAACAAACAAACAAACAAACAAACAAACAAACAAACAAACAAACAAACAAACAAACAAACAAACAAACACAACACACACACACACACACAAAACAAACAAACAAACAAACAAACAAACAAACAAGCAAAACAAAACAAAACAAAACAAAACAAAACAAAACAAAACAAAACAAAACAAAAAAAAAACAAAAAAAAAAACTAAACCAAAACAAAACAAAACAAAACAAAACAAAATAAAACAAAACAAACGAACAAACAAACAAGTAAACAAACAAACAAACACACAAAATACAAACAAAAAAAACAAACAAAAATACGAACAAACAAACAAACAAAACAAAAGTACAAACAAACAAACAAACAAGCAAACAGATGTTGCGAACTAAATAAAAGCTTGTAAAAAGAACTTTAAGGGCGTGCCACACAAGCCAAGGGCCTAGCAAGAACTATAATGTAGTAGGGCAAGGAGAGGGAAGACAAAGACGGCATTGGAAAGAGAACACCATGGAGTAGACTGGGCTGGCAGAATATTATGAGAACATCAACTGTGATGTCCCAACGATCCAAGGGGTTATGGGACGATTGACTGATCACTGAACTATCTCATCTAAGCCTACACTATACTCTGTATTTCTGGTCCTCTAAACCTTTTGGGTCTAACCTAAGTAAATAATGACTCTGTCTCTGGGTCAGTGGCGGAACTAGAACTGTTTTCTCTCAAATGTTGAGCATTTTCCGTTGACCGGAAGTAGTACTTAACGCTATTTCCGATTCGCATGAATTTTTAAAGTCCTAATATTCGCAATATTATACGTTGTTTGCCGTTCACTTAGCGAATTCTTTTTTTCTACGAGATTTTATTCTATTTTATAAAATTTAAGTAATTAAAAATTAATTTAAAAATGCAAAAAATCGTCTTAATAACAAGCTTTTATGTAATAATGTATTATTATATATTTAAAATAATTTTCTCCCTTTGAGTGCATTATTACATAAAAGCTTGCTATTAAAACGTTTTTCATGAATTTTTGTTCAGTACTTTAATTTTTTTTTTGCATCACAGTAAGATCTCTTTCTAATGAGTCTATTTGTTCTTTGGAATTGTTATTTCCCCTGAGTAAATTTAGTTTTCTATTTTAGATTCTAAGTGTGTCCTAATGCTATTTATGTTGCCTGCTATTTGAATTGATTTCTGTTTGATATCTTGTACTAAATATTCGAATAATGTCTTCTGTTCCTACAATGTCAAATATGTCTTCTACCAAATCAAACTCACCAGCTAAGATAATGTTATGTTGTTATATTTACTTGTCAGTAGATTTTAAGGTTTTGGAAGATATATTTGTCTTTAGGTCCTAGTACGTTGACGATACTGAGTTTGTTTTCGTGTCCGTCAATAGTCCCTATTGATAATTTACCACCCGAGTTAGCATGCTTGTCTGTTATGTTAAACCTGTTGGATGTGCTAAAAATTGACGCTCCGCTACCGGTGATGCGTGCACTGTAACTGTGATGTGCTTAACTTATGCCTCGGCTATGTGTAAAATTGTCTGCTGTGTTTTTATTTTTGAAATTTGTTTCCTGCAGTAGAATGATGTCAGGTTAATGTTTGTAAATTAATTGTCTTATGTACTTGTCTTTGTGCTTTGGACGTTGAAGGTTGTAAGAGTGAGACATTTACTTACACTGTTTTTAAACCTGGTCCACCTTTGTGGATTATTTTCCTTTTGTTAGAAGTTATGTCTTGTCTACGCCACTGACTGGGCGTCAGTACGATGGATATATTATGTAAGCATGTTATATGAACGTCAATATAGTTGATATATAGATGTGAACATTTGTTATTATTTTTTATAAACTGTTTTCATAATGGTGAAGGATATTGAATATTGACTTATTTTGTAACATGTTACTACAATTAAAACGAAGTTACGTATCTACACATCTTTACAGCTGTTATAAAATTAGTTATTAAAACAGATAGACACCATTGTTTATCTGAAACATTAGCTACATTCGCAGACGTTTTTATCCCACCCATTCCTATCATAACCCACAATACAAAGCAATATTTCAAGTCCAACTGAGTTAAAAAGTACTGGTCTGTACCAAACTTATTAACAAACATATACAGTATGAGTTAGCAATCGACGGCTTACGCTACTTACCTTTATGAAAACTTGGCTAGATAGAAATGAAAACTCTCTACAACACACTCAAATACTGGCAAACATTGACTATCATTTACAAATCTACACACAGCGCCTGCCAATGCTAACATGAAAAGGTTTATTCTATGTGGTGTTATATAAATCTTGAATAAATCAATAACTTAAGAACAACACGCCATATCGAGGGAGGGTAGAAAAGAAAATTTACATTTGAATTAGCCGCCTAGCACAAAAAAAAGTGTCAGTGAAAAATCACTTTTAAAATATTGCTCTCTTGGTTATTAGCGCAATCGTGTTGAAAATTAACAGGGAGACGTGAAGTAAACTTAATCACATTTGTCTACAATAGCAAGGTTGTCGTTGTCTTAAATTAAATAGACACCACGGATAGAATTTTTTTTATTTAATACATTTCTGAGTGTTTAATAAATTTGACTAATAAAATACGCGTTGATTTATGTAGTAAGTTTTAGATAGATTTTTCTATGTAAGCAGAAAATATGTAGGGCCTAAACAACAGGTTATGACTTAATGACTATTAAGTCTTACGCATCCTATAAATCGATTGTTATTCTCAGAACAACTATGGGGTCATCCATAAATGACGTCACGCTTTTTTGACGATTTTTACCTCCCCCCCCCCTCTCCCCTCCGTCACATGTCGCAACAAAAAGTCAGACCCCCGCCCCAAAAAATGACGTCACACCTTAACCTACAACCCTCCTCAAAATTGCAGTTGACATTTTTTTTAAACATTGATATTTTTCTAAAATCTTGTCTGAACTCTGTCAAAATAGAATATTTTAATCAATTCCTATTACAATTTATGAAAACAGTTTTCTAAAACGCGAAATAACGCCTAAAATTCGTTTTCTAACATTGCTTTTTTATAATGCAAAAGTGTGACGTCGCACCATCTGAGCCCCCCCCCCCCCTCGCCCTTATCAGACACCGTCACAAAATTACGGACCCCCCTCCCCCTACGAGTGTGACGTCATTTATGGACGACCCCTATCATCACAACAGATTAAGTTGTGTTTGTTAGTCGGTCTTCTCACTTCAATACAATGTCTATCCCTACTTAAATTGTAGCTTACACAAGTTTATTGCCTTTTGATAATAGCCTACTACACAATCCTAGGTACAGCGCTTGTGGCTAAACACGGCTCTCCACCCCACTCCCCACCGCTGTATAGTGCGCGAAGATCCGACGAGTAATAGATTATCAATGTTCATTCAACCGTGATTAAAATATCCGTGTAGATAGGGTCAAGCACTGTATTTCCGTACAGAACGTAAGTTAATGCTTATCAGCTATCCCATCCAGTATTATAGGATATTTATTTAAACAAATAGATACATTTACATTCCAGGTTTGATTGTTATTACTAACTATATTTTTAAAGATCTGTTTCATTATTGATATACAGGGGCATTCTAAGAAGAGATGAAATTCTGTTTCCAAGTGCACATTACATAAATGACATTTAGCTTTTTGAATCCTAATAATAGGGGTTGTGTACGCTACTTCCCTGGCCTTTGGAGTTATATTT
The DNA here is from genome assembly GCF_028476545.2 of Physella acuta. NCBI lineage: Eukaryota > Metazoa > Mollusca > Gastropoda > Physidae > Physella > Physella acuta. The sequence continues at coordinate 647,552 of NW_026731622.1, read as the reverse complement.
CTAAAATGTAGGTTTCTAAAAGTATCCTTTACATCAATACCCAAAAAAAATATTTGCACCAAGATATTCTATTATATAAAGGAGTTTGTAGTTTTTTAACTACATTTTTGTAGATTTGTTTACTTGTTTCTTTTAATAAATCTTTATTCCCTTGATTAAACTTTATGCATTGTGCATAAAAGGTATTTAGTTCCTGGATAATGGGGTGAGTTATTATTGAATTTGGATAATTTATTTAATTGAATTCCTATATAGTAGTGCGCTAGTGGATGGTAATGTGGTTCATTTATAACATTTGCAATGTATTTAAACGTGTCTATTTTTATTTTATATATCATGCAGGTTTATATCTCCATGTAGTTTGTTCTGTTTTGGGTATTGTGACTAATATTACTAATGGTATTTTTAATAATAAACTTTTTAAAGTATTGATTTGTTGTTTAAATCAAGGATTTATGAATAGGTTTTGTGGTGGCTGTGAATATAATTTTAGTGATGATTTCCTACGTGTAATTACTTAATAGTGTGTTTTAAGTATTGATAATGTCTTTATTTTAATAATAATCTCTCTACTATAGGCGTAAGTGGATATATTAAATTTAACATAAGAAATCATTAGAATTTGTAAAAAATTGTTTTGGGTCATTTTCAGCTATAATGATGAACTGCAGCTGGAGGTCATTGAGTTGCTAGCAAATGACCTCTTTAGGGACAAGTTCAATGAAGGGCAGGTAGGTTTTTACAAGTTTTTGCCCAAGAAAGACTTTCCTAATGTTAAAAAACAATTTGCACGAAGGTATCTTTCAATTTTTGAAAAAAAAAATACCATTGTGAGCAAACATTTTCAAAAATGAAATAAGTGAAGAACAATTTTAGGACAAACTTGTCCGATGATAATCTCAGATTACTATAGACATTAGGGACATCAAATATATAGCCAGAATTGTCTGCTATTCTGTCATCCAGGAAACAATTTCACCTATCCAACGAATACAGATGTTCATGTGTAGTATATCAATGTTTTATTAAATAATAATTGAATAAAATAATATTAAAATAAATAAGTGAAAACAGCATCCGTGTTTTGATACTTTTTTATTTGTAATGCGTTGCCAACCCCTGCAATACTATTTAATTTTAATGCAGCCCTCTGGTTGAAAAGTGTTAGTATGCCTATTTGTTTATGTATTTCTAACCTATACAATATATATATATATATATATATATATATATATATATATATATATATATATATATATATATATGTGTGTGTGTGTGTGTGTGTATAAATCAGATACATTGACGCTATAAAAATTATAATTTGATCTTAAATTGTTTTTTGGGTTGTTTATTTTTGTAGATCAATAAACACATAATAAAATGAAATTGATCCTCTTATGTTTACAATTTAACAAAATAGCTTTTTAATTTAGTTTTATTATTAATTTATAGTGATAATACTTATGAATCAATTATTTTTTTACTTCATATTCAAACACCAAGTTAATATTATAATTAAAAAAATAAATAAAAATGATTGTTTTAAAACATGTTGAATTTTCGTGACATCATGATGTGAATTAAAGGATTTTTTCTCCTTTTTACTTTCTCGTATATACGTAGTATAGAGAAAGTATTGTAATCGTGCAAAAAAAAAAAAATCGAGATTTTTACAAATCTCGACGTTTTACACCTCACTGATACGGAAAAACATAATTTTGCAATCTTGTCCGTATGTCTGTGTGTGTGTGTGTCTGTCCGTGTGTGTGTCTGTCCGTGTGTAAACACGATAACTTGAGTACCGTTACAGCTAGGTTGATGAAATTTCATATATAAGTATTTTATCAAAATCGTAGATCCGTATCAACGTTTGAGCGATTTTCGATAACCGGAAGTGGTACTTTTCCTACTTTGAATTTTTTAAAAGCCTATAACTTGAGTAATATTTCAGATAGATAAATGAAATTTCACATGTAAGTAAAAGATCTAATTCTCTACCTTCTGTTAAATTTTGAGTAATTTCCGTTGACTGGAAGTAGTAATTTACGCTACTTCCGATTTCTCAAAAAACTAATGTAAATTTTAAAAGTACTAATAATATTGCGCACTATTATGCGCTTTTTTTATTTGCGTTCACTTGGTGTGCAATTAATTTGTCTACGAGATTTTATTCTATTTTTAAAACTTTAAGTATTTAAAATGGATTAAAAATCATGTCTATAGCCCGAGTTTCCATCCCCTGTTATTTTATATAAGAATATTCGAGAAAGTTTAGGGGAGATCACTCCCGGTTTATTTGTTTATAAGATCAATCAGAATTAGTCTTGGTTGAAGCAGATGCTGGTGGATACCTGTTCACAATTGTAATAAATTAAATTAGTTATATTAGATAAAAATTTAATAAGACAGTTCTGTATTTTTCAAAACTATATTTCTTTTAAATTTTAGCTTTCTATGTTTAAATAGAATAATTTATGTATGTTATTTTCTATTATTCTTATTCTTATATTATTCTTATTATTTTACATTATTCTTTATTATAATATGTAAAAATGTAGTTGTATATAATTAGGTTATAATTTAAATAAATTTGTACTGTATTTAGATATATTAATGGTTATGTTACCAAAACATAGTTTCACATTTAAACAACTTAACCAAACACAATATCAGACTTAATTCCACTCACTCATTGGATATATCATGATACATCAGGTCAGACCTCAGAGATTCCTTTTTGTTTATCACTATTCTGCCTGATTTCAACCTTCGGGTGTATCTACAAACTAAAAGTCCTAAAACAACACACAACACAGCAAACAGAGCTAAGCCAATAGCTAATCCGAGGATTAGTTTAGTATAATCTGTAAACAATAACAAAAGAAAATAGATTAGGTTATAGCAGGGTAAGTGGAAACATAAAGTTTTAATCTAGATGTAGCCTACATTTTTGGTCCTATAATTATTTAAAGAAATCTCCCTTTTTTAAACATAGTTTTACAGATTATAAAACACCTTACCTCACTTTAAAAAAAATATTACTTTAAATATTAACCTTACAAAAGTTATTTTGTAAATTTAGTTGGACTGTAGGTACTATAGTATTTTGTTCTTAACTTTAGCACAGTCATCTTACATCTAAAATGACAATTAAAGTTGAAGAAATTAATTTTTATGATAAGTGAATAGCCCATCTGAGTTAACTAATAGTCAGACAGTTACCTTCAGCTGTAGATCTGAAACAAAGAGAAAAATGTAAATGATTCATTTGATTGTGAAAGTTTGTTATTAAAAGAAAAATTACATGAAGCCCTTTTTAAACAACATTTATAGTCTGTCAGTATAAAAATAGCAAAATACACCAAGTCCACACAAACCAGCTCCAAATAAATTATTCAATTCATTACAGGAAATAAGATTTTTAACATGAAAAATCTTACCTACAAACTGCTTCATTGTTCTCTATTGAACATTCTTCATTTTGTTTACAAGGTTTTACTTTGTCTCTTGTTTCACATGTTAAGATTGGCACTGTAGGTAAAAAGATTATTCTGTTGTAGGAAATCTTTAATACACACATGACTAAATGTATAAGACGGGTAGGCCAAGAATGCATTGGAAGTGATCTATCCAAAAGGATTTATAACCAATAAACTCAGGATTTCAAAGGGAACAAAGAAGGAAGGTATAATAAAAAAAGAGATTCAATAATTGAAAAATAAAATAATTATCTACCCTGTCTAGCATTCATAGACAATTTTAATATTGCAAATCCATCTGATTACAATATTCATATATCACACTTTTATCCTGAGAAAGACAATTTTGTGTTTTTACTCATTGTGCTGACTACCTTATTTATTATGCTGAGTCATTAAACTAAGGTAGAAATATTTAGGTGTAAGTAATTTTCTTTTATAACTTGACCATAACAATTTTATAAAACTTTGTAGTTATCTATATACCAACAAGTATAATGAGAGCAAGCTTTTAGAATGAAATTATGTTGATTAAACATAATAAGATGCATTTTTAATACAATTTTCTTAGGTATAAATTAATCAATAGCCCCTGTCTTGATGAAACAAGATTTTTGGAGAAAAAATAACATATAATTAGTTTTTGAAAAAGCAATTAAAAATATTCTTAAAAACTGACCAGGAATGTTGTCAATAGTTGAATGAAGTAGATAAATTATCTCGCCATTAATAGTGATGCCATACTCCATGACAGACTGTAGGGCTGTTTCAAGCCAAAAACCTGGGATATTGTCTTCAGGTCTTAACAATTTTACATCAGCATCAACAATTAAGCTGCCTCTTCTGTGTGGTAGATTAATAAAAAAAACCAATTGACTATTATGTAAAATAGGTAAACTATTAGGAGGGATAGAACTAGAAACAGTTCCCCAAAGTAATTGAAAAAGAATAAAGCACTGGAAGGGGTACATCCTCCATATGAATCCAGATGACATGACAGGAATGGCACCAAACTGGACACATCAAGAAAAAAAAAAGCAGGGAAGGCCAAGGGTGTCATGAAGCAGTTGAGAGAGAGGCAGGACTGTCTTGAGGAACTGCCAGGGAAATGGTTGTTGGCGTTCTATGGTGGCCCCGTGTGTATCGGACACAATAAGGAAAAAAAAATGATTATGTAAAATAGAATATTTTATTTTTGAGAAAAATTCAAACTCCATAAAAAGTATAAATATTTAAAACATAGAATAGACAAATGATAGAAACAATATTAAGCCACATAATACTAACCTCAAGCTGGTCACATTAAAGTAAAATACAACAGAACTGCCCTGTTCTAAAATATTCAGCATCTATAAAATTAAAGTAACAATACATTTTAAAAACATGCTTGAGTACAAAATCTGTAGGCTTATTTGACAAATGTTTGCTTTTCTGACTGTTAAAAATATTTTTTGATTTGGCTAGTTCATAAAGACATGGTAATATAATTTACTGTTAAAAGCAGCACAAATGATAACCGATGTGCAAAGTTAATTTAATTGCAAAATTTAATCTTTACAGTCAAAAATTTACAAAAAATGATTTTAATATATTTACTTCAGTTTCAACATTATCTTTTAGTTTTTTGTAGTCATCTGAGTTTTTGTCTTGAAGATCTACATTGGTCACATCATATTTGAAAGTCATGGTCACTTCATGCTTTATAATTTCTGTCACATTTAAAACAATTGTTCAAATTTTATTTTATGTGTTTTATAATATTATTAACATAGATTAGTGTCAGAAATTACTATATGCCTGATGAACAAGTAATAATTGAAGTTTAAACCTTAAAAATTAATTAGTGCAATTAGAAATCTTATTAAATTTTAGTCTGAAAAAATGAGTATAGCGTGTTTATTTAGGAAATGAGGTGAAACGTTTATTTTTATTACTGGTACATCATTTAGTACTTTTCCTCCACAGTTTTTAAAATTTAGAAGCTTTATTTTTGCATTTATCTCTTCTTCTTAAAACACAAGCATGACAAAAATAACCATGGACTGGAAATTGTTTGTACCTTGGCAAGAGGTCTGATTATTGTCGACATAGCCATCATCACAAGAACAAACATGGTCTCCTGGTGTGTTGATACAATGTGAGTTCTCATGGCAGACACCAGAGAATTCACACTCATCAATGTCTTCTTCACACCTGCTGCCATTCCACCCACTCTTACACTGGCAGTCGCCAGATTTTTTATCACAAAATCGGGTGTTAGATGTGACACAGTTGCATGTGTTGGTGCACCCTATCCCCCAAGTGCCCTCATTACATGCTGTGAAATAAAGTAATAAACTTTGTCTTGAAAAATTAAGTTTGCCATTCAATTAACATTATTTTAACTTAGATAAATTAAAGATGACATTATGCGTGTGGCAAGTAAAATAAATATCTTTATAACCACTGAACAACTGGATGATTAACAGAATTCACTTAATTAATTGAGCCTACTTAATTCAATAAATGTAGACTGCCATAAAAAAGATGTGGTAATACTGGCAAAATTGCCTCTAAACCAGTCGAATGTTTAAATATGTATGCCTAACTTTTGCTTAACTGAGTAATTAGGAAAGTAGTAGCATCATAATTTCATAATTCCTTGCAGAGATCTACTTCAGAACAATATTTTTACATACAAATAAATACTTTTACAGAACAAATTATAGAAATATATCAAAAACATCATAACAATAATTCAATAGATATTTTGATGCTTATTGTTTTCAATGTAGTTCAGTGGTTAAAAATGTTTTGTTGAAAATTTCAATGACTGACCTCTACATGTGAGTCCATCTTGATGAATGAAAAAACCAGATAGACAGGAACATATGTAGCTTCCATTTGTGTTGATACAAGTCTGCTCACATCTGGATAATCCTAGGTCACACTCATTTATATCTGTAAGACAAAATAGTGTTTAAAAAAATTAATAACTAACAACCAATTTTCATCTTAAACAAATAATTACATACGGTAACCAAGTTAATTTGTTTTACATCTATAACATTTAACACAATCTAGAAATTTATTTATTACATTTGATTGAAGGCCTATTTCAAAGTATTGAAATGTGAAGGCAAAAGTTTTGTTGAATAACAATTTTAAAAATAATAAAAGATTTAAAACAAATAAAGTGATCCTACCTTTGCACTCCTGTGTTGCTGTATCAAATGTGTACCCAGCATAACATGAACAGGTAAACCCTCCTTCTATATTGGTACACACCTGACTACAATTGTTGGTTGACATCATCTCACATTCATTCACGTCTGGACAGAAAAGTAATCAAGTCACCTAAGTATAACTGTACTAGCACAACCAAAATATAATCAAAACTGAGGGGTTATTTTTTTTTTAAATTTTAAGTTCTGACCTTTACATGTGAGTCCATCTTGCTGGAGGTACAGACCAGATAGACAGGAACATCTGTAGCTTCCTTCTGTGTTGATACAAGTCTGTTCACACTGGGATATTTTTTGGTCACACTCATTTTTGTCTGTAAGACAAAATAGTATTTATAAAAATTTAGTTTGGGAAATCAATTTCCATCTTAGACCAATATTTACTTCTTAGCATTCAATAGTTTACCAGGTAAAGATATTTTATATCTATAAAAAATTAATCAAATCCATTAATTTATTAGCCTGCCTTTGGTTCCAGGACTAATTCTAAGAATAAAAATAATAAAAATTATGAATACAATTATTATATTTAAAAACATCATATAGATTATAAAAGATTTGAAACAAATAAAGTAATTCTACCTTTGCACACCTGTGTTGCTGTATCATATGTGTACCCAGCATAACATGAACAGGTAAACCCTCCTTCTATATTGGTACACACCTGACTACAATTGTTGGTTGACACCATCTCACATTCATTCATGTCTGAATGGAGAAATAATATATTCAGCCTTACTTAAATTAAAATCATCAACTTAAATTATTTTTATCAAATATAATCTTGTTGAAAAACTTAAGTTACCTTGACAATTTCCATCTGTTCTGATGTAGCCATTTTGACACTCACAGGTCGCTGATCCAGGCAGATTAACACATTTTTCTTTAGCTTCACAAGTTAAATTTCCACTGCTACATTCATCAATGTCAACAGTGCAGTATTTTCCTATCAGAAAGAGTTATTTTAATTTGGTGATAGAAAATAGAAGTATTAAATACCATTAGAAATTGATTTGGTAATTAAATTAAAGAGTAATAACAAAATTTAAACTTGTGCCCTACCTGTGTACCCCTGTTTACAGACACAACCAACTTTTGCATCACAGTGATCTGTCCCTGACCCACAGCGACAAGACTGAGAACATTGAATGCCCCAGGTTTCTCCACTACAGGCTAAAAATGTAAACATTTTGCAATGGAAAATTTTTTTTTTAAATTTTTATGCTTAGTTATTATAAATCACACTCTTTCACTATAGGCCAACTTGTTAAAAAAATTAGCACCAAATGCCTACTAATACATTGGAATGTTTATCCTCACCAATACAAGAGCGGCCATCATTGTCCAGCTTGAATCCTGCCTGGCAAGAACATGTGTAGCTGCCATTAGTGTTTACACATCCATCTTTGTTTGAACAGTGGTTGTATTCATCTGACTCACATTCATTGATGTCTGAGAAATAACATAGTTTTACCACATAGCAATAAAAGGAATTGATTTTTAATTAGGCTATATCAAGTTGATTTTAAATAATAGCAGGAATCAATATGAGTTCAAAAGCCTATTTAAGGATATTAATTGTAAAAAAGTATAAGATAGTCATTTTAGGATAATAATAAAAAATAAGGCAAATTCTATATTCAGCTAGAACTCACACTAGTAGATAGCCGTATTTCACTATTTCTACTTTCTATTAGGTTGTAGTTATAGTTATTAATAGAAAGACAAAAGTACAAGTGAGATTTGTGGTTCTTAAACTATTAGCTACATTCTTTAAATATTACCAATTATTGTTTATAACTTTTTAAAACTTCCTATATGGAAAGTAGTAAAGTGATTTAGCATTTAACATCTTTTAAGTGCTAAATCCCTTTTAAGTAATTTATTAAAACAAAGACACTAAAATAACATGAATGGTCATGTAGCAATGTATCTTGAATCTATAATTTATGTCCTTACCTTCACAATTATCTGGTCCAGTAAGTCTGTATCCTCTAGGACAGTAGCAGAAAGGTTTGTTATCTACATCCACAGCACAGCCATAGCTACAGTTTAGGTGAAATTCTTGACATGGGTCTCTCACTAAGATATTGATAACATTCACACATTTTAAAAAGTTATACAATTAGTACAATAATAGTTATAAATTTACTTTAAATACCACAAGGTATGCTTTGAAACAAATAGATTAGACTGACTACATTACTTAGCTGCTTTTTGTATATTATTGTCCATTCATGTTACCTTATCCTTGTTAAAAACAAAAACCCTAAAATACATTTTGAATAATAAAATTGTAAGATAAAGAAAATGCAATATAAATTGTTGTCACATAAACATCTTTCATTTAGACTACTTGTGAACCCAATGTTATGAGAAAAGGCTAATTATAATAAGGACAGCATAAAAATTATATGATGATAAAAACTATGTAGTCAGATAGCTATTTACCTTTTATACATGACAAGCGGTCATCTGCCAATGTGTAGCCTTGTTGACATAAACAATTATAAGACCCAGGTTTGTTTTCACACACCTGTTCACATTCATCAGCTTTGGTCAAACATTCATCAATATCTGAAACAATAGAGGGCATGTGACATTGCTCATACACTCAACAACATTTGAAACAGTAGAGGTCATGTGACATTGATGAAACACTCATCAATATCTGAAAATGAACCAACTAAAATAAGTAGACTATTGATAGATATTAAAGTTGATTATGTTTAAATTTTTTGAGCAATAAAAGATTCAGTAATATTAAGTTCAAGAAAATAATATACCTTGACAAATTGCTAGAGAATTTCTGGCAAATCCTTTCTTGCACTCGCATCTGTAACTACCAACTGTATTGACACAAACCTCCAGCACTTTGTCACAAGTTTTGTTTACAAAAATGTCTTTACATTCATCAATGTCTGGGATTAAAAAACAAAAGGTTTCAGCATGCGGGAGCTATATTTCAAATTTTATTTTTTGTTTTTAATGTTGGTTCTTATAAGTTATGAAAAGACGTATCAAAGTGAGTTACTACCTGTACAGATTCCATTAGTTAACCTGTAGCCCTCAGCACAGACACAGGTGTATGAGCCAATTCTGTTTTTACAGACAAAACCAGCTGGACATGGGTTGGACTGGTCACACTCATCAACATCCAGCTCACAGTGGTCACCTGTCCACTCTTTGTCACAGACACAACCTCTGACAGGGTCACATGACCCATGGCCACTACACTGGCAGATTTGGGCACAGTTCGGTCCATAGTATGGTCTTTCACAGGCTAAATGAAGGGATTGTTTAATACATAAATTTATATTATATTATAATACTAAGCAATATATATATATATATATATATATATATATATATAATTGATTTCATTCATTGCTGTTTACTCCAAGCCAAATTGCTAAAAGATAAATAAAAGAATATGAAGCCTGAATTTCATGTTTGTTTGAAGATTTAGTAAGGTAGCATTTTTTCCTAAAGAAACCATGTAGAAATTATTAAATTTTCTATTTAAATATTCAATTTGCTTTAGATATAATAATAATAGTAAGAACAGTGGTAAACATAAAATAAAATAGTTTTTTCACATATTCAATAAAATTGTAAAAGTATTAAATGCTTCCTTGTAAATTTGTTGTAACTCTTTAAAATGATTTTTAAACATTGATGTGAAAATTAAAATTACTGATTTCTATTCAGGATATGTTTTTGGAGAAAAGAAGTAAAAAACAAACAAAAACAAACAACAGCTTATTAATAAAATAAAAACAACAATTTACAGACCCTGACATGAGATTCCATCAACTGCCAGCTTGTAACCAGTATAACAAGAGCATTCATATGTGCCATTAAGATTTTCACAAATCTGGCTACATGGCTTGTTACCATATTCACACTCATTAATATCTGTTGATATATATATATATATAATATGCTTGGTCAAATAATTTGGGTAGTTAATTTTACACACCAACTCTTTCCTTCTGGTCCATCACACATTTTCACAGTGTCAGAAGCGCCTCTTTAAATAATATCATATTTTGCTAATTTGCAATTTTTATTTTTAATAACACATAAAATGACAAAAAAAAAATGTAGTGATTCAATTTGAAAAATCCATAACAACCATGACAGACAGATGATATAAAGTTAGCATGCACACATAAGTTTGGGTCTAGATGTAAAAAAATAAAACCCAGTTAATTTTTAAAAGAAATTCTTTTTCCAGCAATGAACCTATTGAATGCAGACGTCCGGTTTGTAGTTTACTTACCTTTACAAGCTCTCTCATCTTTAGGATCAGGTTCAAACCCCAGTCTACAGCTGCAGTTGACCTGATCATTGTTGACATAACAAATTTGTTCACACTCGTAGCATTTACTTATTAAAGACATATCTGGTAACAAATTAGATTTTTATATTAGATATTTAAAAAAAACTCATTCTCATAGAAACTCAATAGCGAATACTACATTATAATTACAAACTATAGTAAGTTGATAATGGTAGAAATGTCTTTTCACTATTGCTTTACATTTTGCCTTCGTAGGCCTTGTTTTACCCGTATTAAAGCAATACAGATATATTTATAAAACCTGAAAAAATGGGTTATCAGCTTTCATTGGTTAAAATAGCCATATTTTGCTTAAATTATAGAATGTATTCTAAATCAATTTTTAATAAACTACTGCCTTCAAATTAACCCACCAACAAGCGAGTTAGACATAAAATTGTTTTGTAACTACCTATAGTACAAGTGAGACCATTGCTGTCTAAGGTGTATCCAGTCTGACATGAACAAGTGTAGTTGCCAGCTGTGTTGGTACAAATCTGTTGACATTTGGATGATCTCTCCTCACATTCATTGATGTCTAGGGGGATTTAAAAATGTTTTACAGTTATGTTAATGTTAAAATTGTATTGCTATGTTTACTTTAACCTATTCATGTTTTTATAGAGGGTATGTAAAATTCTTGTCTTCACCTGTGCAAGTTTTCTTGTCTCCAGTATCCAGCCTGTAACCAGGTCTACATGAGCACATGTAAGAGCCTTCAGTGTTTGTACAGGTTTGGCTGCACATGCTTTCATCACTGCACTCATTTACATCTGTTTTATATGCAAATTAAAGGAGAAGAAAGTTTACTATTAATACTTTAAATTATTCAACAGACTATGTAAGAAATGTAATGTAAAAATGTTAACTAAATTAATATAAATCTCTACTTTTCTATTTAAAAGATTCCAAATTAAAAAAATAAATACTAATGCATTATTAAATTTAAAAAAAAAAAGCTATTGCCTTAAAATTTCCTTTCAGGTAATTTTATATATATTCTCACCTATGCATGTCCGTTCATAATCAACAAAACCAGAAGGACAGTTTCCACAAACATAACCAACTGAGTTATTTCCCTGCTCAGCAGCAGTTAGATCTGTGCAGTTCTGTCCCTTGGAGCAAGGTTTTATTGCACAAGCATCAAGCTCTGATTCACATTCAACTCCTGAATGAAAAATAATTTTCATCATTCAAAGTTAATTTAAAAAAATAGCATACAGTTGTAATAATTTTGTTATTCTAAAAAAAAAAAAATGACAATATATATTTATGTAGTAAATTATGTCTCCATAATGTAGGTAAAACATTCCCAATAAGAACTAAAACAATATATGAAACATATATTTTGTGTATACAATCCTATGAGACCAAACAAATAAGGTTAAAATACCTGTTTTACAAAACTATTGCACCACAATTTTTGTAACAGTTAAATACAGCAGTGCAGGTTAATTAATTTTACTATGCCAAACATTAATCAGGACAGAAAGTAATAATATAATTTATTAAATAGTAGTATGAAATCGTTATTAAGCATGAATATCTACCTGTATAAGCAGGATGACATGTACAGGCAAAGATCTGGAACATTCCATTAAAAATTTCCTCCCTTGTTCTATTTATATCACAAACACCATGAACACTACAGAGTGGGCAAACACTAACTGGGATGTACAACAGTGGAGAGTAGGCTCCCTTGGAGTCTTTCACACGAACTCTAAATAGTTAAATAGATAATCATGCAGTGGACAGTATTCGAAATAATAATCTAGATCTAGATTTTCCATATACAATTCTTTTAATGGAATGTATATTGAAAAATAATATAATTAAACTTCCACATATTCTATACAGTGTAGAGGAAGTCTACACCAAAACAAAAGTAAGGACTATAAGCAACTAACTGTATCACGACAGGCATTGTGACATCTGGCGTGTAGGTGATAACCCCATTCTTATCGACCTTCACATTTGTAATATTTCCGCTCAGCTCAAATGTGACGTCATCGCCATCCACATCCTCTGCTAGAACTTGTAAAGTTGATTCTATCCCATGCTTTACATTCCATCTGCTGCCGTTGTTCAGGTTTTCTTCAAGGTCTATTGTTGGAGGGTTGTTTTCTAACAACAAAAGAAATATGACCAGTTCATACATATAAAAAAAAAAGCTTCAGCTTGTTCAAAATATTACAATAAGTATTACAATATTAAATTTCACTATGTACTGATTATGTAACTGTACAGTAGGGCCTATATATATATATATATATATATATATATATATATATATATATATATATATATATGCCTATGTATACGTATATATATCAGTTTAAAAGATAGTGTGGTCAGCCCAGCCGCCTTTACTTTCCCTAACGTGAGTTAGGTACCCATCAGAGTTGGGTGGACTCACGGGTTAGCAGTCCAGCTCTCTACCGCTAGACCACTCCGTCCCATATATATATATATATATATATATATATATATATATATATATATATATATATATATATATATATATATATATATATATATATATATATATATATATATATATATATATATATATATATATATATATTACGAGAATTAAAACTTTAAACTTAACTCATAACTTTATAGTGATGTCATATACCAATATTGATTTGTTTTTATACCTTGTATTTAGAACAAAAAAAAAAGAAACATATTTGTTTATTTAAAAAAATGGTAATTTATAGTCAAGGAGTTGCTTACCAAAACTTTGAACGATGACAACCATCTCATCGACTGTGGATTTAGTGGCAGCAGCAAATCTCTTGTCCCCAGTCACCAAATAATCAAAGATACACGGGTCGTTTTTACTGCCACAGATTTCAACAGCTTTGGCCACTTCTGTCTCATTAGCTTCATCTCTAAACCAGGGCACGTGATCTGGGTGCTGGTAGTCTGATAGAGTTTTGCCTTGCTCGAATTTATAAACACAGTTGGAGGAATTCATTAGCCCTGGAAATGTACAAGGTAATGATTTTGAAATGTTTCTACGTGCAGCAAATCTGTTAACACTAAACACATTTTTAGTTAATCATTTTTCACAATATACATTTAAGAAAATTATTTCCTTTAATAATTAATTACATTGTTTAGCAAACTGGTAATAAATTTCCCTTTCACTTAAGTTTGATGGAAGAACTTGTCCATCAGGCAGGATGAACTCATCTGTCTTGATACCATTAAAGTTTCCCAGCAAACCTCGAGTTTTGTTTTGGAGTTCCTTAGAGACTTCAAACATAATCTCCAGACTTTTCACAGCAACATTCACTTCAATGCTGACACCTAAATATATAATTAAAGCAATACGTGTTTTAAATGTTGCATATTTTCAAAAAATTAAACAGAAAGTTTTGGAGAAAGAACACGTCATGTATACGAACACACACGAGTTCAAAATGTACATTGATTGATTATAGAAAAAACCTTTTATGATAATGTTGTTATACATTAAATATTGATAGTTTACGTCCCTAATGCATTGACATAATTTTATGCTCTTACTGTGGCTAATGTACTACAGAGTGTGACAATCCTGTATGAAGAGACTTTTAACGGAACATGAAAACACATATAACACTGACTGTAAGATACTGAGGATATGTGCTACATGCATTTCCAACAACAGTCTACAAATGATTAGAGCATGATTAGAACAGTAACATATTTACAATCTTTGCCAATATTCTGATATGGCAAATAGTTTAGCTCTGAAACATTAGAGTTCACAACGAACACCCTTTCCACAAATCTACCAAATAACTTGTGTTTTGAGATCTTTTAGCGCCAGTAAGCTTTTATTTGGTTTTATATTTATGTTAAATAATACTAGACCTACTATAGAAAAAACAATAAAAAAACAACCTGAGGCAAAACTGGCCACCGCTATAGTTTTATTGTTTCTGTATTCCCTGATGACACTGAGTGAGTTAGTGGACACAATAACATCTGAGTCAACGTTCTTGTAGAAATCATTTGTGATATCGATACCATTGACCCACAGCAACATGGCTGGAAAAGTATTAAACTATTAGTCATTATTACACTAAAATAAAAAAAGTTTAAACATATAATTAAATATATAGAATGCAATTAGTACATTTATAATATAATAACTAACATGTATTTGATGCCGACAGCTCAATTTGAAAGTGTGTATCATTAGACTCCTTAGCCGCGAAACCTGTAAAAGATGTTGCATTGGTCAGTGTACCCGAGCTGCTTTCAGCCTGGGATGTCTTGGCCTGAAGTAAAGAACAAAACTGATAGTTAGGTCGTAAGATGTAATGAAACATAAGTTAAATAAGTCAAAACTTTAAAAAAGTAAAGAAAATGCATTAGTTATGATTATTAAAATATGTTTTTTTAAAAATCTAAATATTAAAATTTCCTTAACCTACCTGTAAATTAAACTGTTTGTCCAGTGTCTCAATCATGGTAAAAATACCCAGTCCATTCATAGCATAAGTGACACTATCCAATGTTGTAATGTGAGGGTCTCCTAATGCAGAAGCTAGAACCGCGTTTTTTTTTTAAATTAGTGATTATTAATTATATAATGAAAATAATAACAAATAACTAAAGTTAAACGTATTACCAACCTGGCACAAATTCAACAAAATTTGAACATCCCATATCCGGAAAAATCTGGTAAAACTGGTCGCAAAGTTTGACTTGACTAGAGTCTACACAACACCATTGGTGTGCTTGTATATTTTCTAGAGCCTGAAAGTTATCGAAGTATCCCATTTGCCAAGGGTCATTAACCAAAACATGTCCTGAGTCTGGCGATGCTGGGATATAAGAAGCTTCCAGCCATGATTGTTGCCAGTCTCTCCAATTGTCATTGGCTGGTTTTGTCCAATGGTAACAACACAGCTATTTAGAACCATTTTGAAAATTGGAAAACATAAAAAGTAAATTAATATTTAAAAAAAATCATCTTAATTTAAAATTGAAAAAAGATTTGAATTTTTTTTTCTTCTACAACTAAATAAGATGTTCACCATATTCCTTTTGTTCCCCTGCAACAACCTGAGCTTAGCCAGACTGCTGATGGCGTAGCAGTAAACAT
Organism: Physella acuta; assembly: GCF_028476545.2. Classification (NCBI taxonomy): domain Eukaryota; kingdom Metazoa; phylum Mollusca; class Gastropoda; family Physidae; genus Physella; species Physella acuta. Next base: position 631,397 of record NW_026731622.1, on the reverse strand, counting down.
CTTGTTTCTCCCCACGTCTCTCATAGAGCTGCCACTGACGCCCAAGTCTCTCCAGTGTACAGGGACACTTGTACAGCTGACGTTTCTCAACCTCGTACACAGGGTCAGTCAGCAGGTCAGCGTGTTGACACAGATATTTCTCACACATCTGGTCTGGCCCAGATACCTTACCCACTTCAAAACTTATGACACCATTCAAACCTAAAAAAATACGTAAAAAAGATATAACAAATTAAACTAAGAAATAACCACACATTTATGGAGCTATTTAAATCATAGAAATAAAACTTATGACGATATTCAGAACTATGATGTCTATATATATACTTAAAACAATTACTTATATAACATTGTGGTAAAATAGATTCACAATTATATAGTATACATTATATTATAATTTTAAAAAAAATTACCTGTATTTCCAGGTACTTTATCCAAGTTACCAACTAGAGGCGTGTCCAGGTCATTTAGTGATTTTATATTTTTACCCACAATTCCAATAGCTACAGGTCTTCCTGGTACATAATCCCAAAACATTTTTCCTTGCTGGTATATAAAAGTGACATAGGTAGACTTCTCATCTGTTAAAAATATTTATGTTAATGACCGTAATGAACTCTATTATATATAAAATATATAATAGTAAGCATATGTAAAAAAAATACTAGGAGTAATTTAGTATGAAGAAAAGGTAAGAACAGAAAACTATAAAAATTCTAAAACATCTTTTACCCGATAAAATTACTTGTCCTTGTTTATTTATTGTTTCCCATCCACTGCCAACAATGGCTTGAAAAGTGTTTAATTCGGAATCCTGAAATAAGTAGGGGATAAATAATGTAACAATCATTGGAAAAATATCAATGGCCAACATATATAAACTTACGACATATTTTCAAAAATACCAATATCTTTTATGTTATGATAAAGAGACATTTTATCAAAATAAAATGTTTTAAATTTTATTTTTATTTGTACTTTTGTAAGAAAGACTACAAATATTATAGTCTATAGAAATAAAAGATCTTTACTTTTACCAAACTTTCGTATTCTTTAATTATATAAAACATTTGACATTACAAAAATAATACTGTGTTTTTCAATAGATAAAACAAGTGTAAAAATAATTAAATAATTGAACTCAGCAGTTTACTTTGACAGAACTTGAGGGCGGTTGAACATTCTCCCATGTGACAATCATAACTGTATCTAATTCAATCCCAGAAAGGTCATGAAACTTTGCAATGTCTTCTTTCGCTCTCTTTGTTACATTGCTAAACTCTGGTGAGCTATGACTGGCTGTTTTGCCGCAGTTTTCGTAAAGATGGTAATACACTTTTCCTTAATAGCAGATATATAAAAAAAATGTTTAGTAAATTTATAAAATATCCCACGCGGAAAACATATCATTGCATAATATGTGCCGGTGAATATTGCTTTATTCCCTTTACTCTAAAGGTTGTAGCCTAAATGAAATAAAATGATTTGTTGTAATCGAGGTTATTTCATATGATTTTATCTAAGTTTTGGATCAAAACATAGAAATAATTTTTTAAAAATTTCCATAATTTGGCAAAGAAAATCCACCTTTATCTTTATTGTCTAAAATATGAAACCTAATAGAAATAAATTAGTTATAACAAAAATACAAACTAGCCTGATTAAAATCTTTATAACCCTGTATTCAACAGCTAAAGCCTAATGTATTTAAAAAAAATTATTATTACAGTCGAGTCACTACCAAACCTTTTAAAGGATTCATGCCAGTCCAAAAAGGAGCTATAATGTTCATTCGCATTTGGTGGACCAAATTTAGGTCTGATAGTCCACTTAGTTCAGTTGTTTGTTGACCAAAGCTGATCACACCATTAGAGAAAACCTTCGGGAAAAATGTTAAATATATTGGCAGTGCAAATACAGTAAACTGAGGCATATACAGCAACATTCTCTATTTGGTTCTTACTTTAGTGAAACTAATTTATTTAAAAAATAAAATTCAGATCTTAATAACACTACTTAGAAATTTAGATTCTACTTTTAAGAGAATATGGCTTAATGTTTTAAAAATTGTAACAGTAACTTACATTAGCTCCAAACGTATACTTCTCTTCAAACGGTACTCCACGAGAAAACATTATAGGCTGGCTAACAGAATATCCCCTAAACATTATAATGTTATTTAAAACGTCGTCTTGAGCTCTTACACCGTAAGGATAGAAAGGAACCGAAAAAGACATAACAATTCTATCATATTAAAAAGAAATATTTAAAAGAAATAGAACAACATTGTGCTTAGTAAAGCACCAATTAATTTTCGGATACATTTTACTGAAAGTCAACATAAGACTATTTAAAGAGTATTGAAAAATTAACTACACTATTCCATAATTATAATTTTATACTCCATTAAAAATTACCAAACAATATAGAGTTGCAAAGTGATAAAAATATAGTTTCCTCAATCTCTTTAAGGAGACATAAAAATATAATATAAAAACTAAGCTTATAAGTTAAACACGATAAACAAATTAATTAATAGAGACATGTGTAATTTTAACTTTACTTAAGTTAAAATTCCGTACAAATTGCCATCCATTGGTAAAAATGCGCTAAAATATGTTTAAAAAAAATGTAAAGAGAATAAATGATAGCCATACCAACACATGCAAGCTGTGTCTCAGTCTCAAGCACCAGTCCTTCAGGACAAACACATTTCTCTACACCAGGACGTACAACATAGCAAGTATGGGAACATTGTTTGAAGACACATTCAGAACTTGCTAAAAGATTATAATGTCTTGTTGTTAAATAATTAAATATCTATTTAATATACGCAACTCTTACTACATCAAGCTGTTATGATTAAAATTGTGTTGTGACTTACCATCGCATGTTTTGGTTGTAGAGTTGTACACATATCCCAGGTGACAGTCACACCTGTAGCTGCCCAGCAGGTTGACACAGTCCGAGTTGTCTGGACACACCTTGTTGTTGGTACCCAGACATTCATTGACGTCAACAGAACAATCCCTCATGGTCCAGCCAGGCTTACAGATACACTCGCCATTGGTGTTGTCACAGAACTGGCTGTTTTCTCTCACACATTTACAGTTGGTGTCGCATGAGGTCACGCCGTATGTAAAACTGCGACAACCTTGGGAAGAGTAATATATACACACTTACGCACATATAGCTTGCTTATTTAATTTTGGAGGGGGGCGGGGCAGGTTATGGTTGGGGATTTTTTAAAAACTAGGTCTATTCTTTTGATGGAGATTGGAAAATACGTCGCTTGAGCTGATCAATATGCTTTTATCAAAAATATTCAACTTACTGTGCGAAATATATGTTGCTCTAAAACCAGGTCTCTGGTTATTCGCATTAGATCTGAATGTTATGAACATGTTGTTGCCTAGAGTTCGTATAGCACTGGGGACATCTGAATTTCTGCAATACTTCCCAATTTGTCTTTCATTCGTGCGTACACCGTCAAAAACTTCTATGTAATCAGATTCACATTTATGACTAGTTTCCAAGTCAAGTCTTGTGAACCTGTAAAAAGATAAGGTAAATGATATTGCTAAGTGGACAGATATGAAGTATGGACTAATTTGTAATTTGTTCATAGCTTATTTTTAAGTTAGTTTTAGGATTAGTAGTGAGTTGGATTTTTGTTTTTGGTAAATACTGTGGCTAATTTATACATATATTTAAGGATGTACACTTTTGGGAAGTATGTTTTTTGTTATTGTGTAGGTAATGAGCACAACTTTGTTAAAGCTATATTTTGATTGATTCTCTTTCAATGAAAAACACTTTGCAAATGGCAAATTAATAAAAATTAATTAAAAATAAATAAATGAAAAACACGGAAACTCCATGATAATTTAAATGTGTCAAGGAGGTTATTAATTAACATTTAAAATACCTCTTAGTTTCAAATGTATTAGACCAACCTATCTTTTTATCTGACTGCACATATTTTCTTCGAGCAAAAATAATAAACGAAAAGCTTAATATTTAATATTTTTTTTATGGACGCATGTATGTTATATTATATCGGTAGCCACAAACACTAATTAAAATAAAGACATTAAGAGACATCTGAAGATCTAAAGGTACCTCAAGGACACGACATTTCCTTCCTCAGCACTGATCAACCAAGAACAGTTGGCGTTGTTAAAGTAATCCGATGGATGATTAGGACTTGTTATAATGCCGGATGTGTTTGACGAAGTAGAACTGCAATCTGTTAAGAATAATCACACATTCAGGTTAAATTTTAAGGGACGCAATTACTGCATATGATTGCTAACTCCAAAAGTCCCGAGTTCGGATCCTAAGAAGATAGGGATTGTTAGATGGGGAGAGAGCAACCCATGTATGAGAGAAAATTCCAAAACTAAATTGCTGCCTAAATTCGTGTGTGGATAAAGGCTATGAAAGAACATTCAGAACAAAAAGGAGGATGTAGTCGGAGTCACTGGGACATATGGTGCATAATATTTAACATGTAATATTTAATCCTGTTGGAAGAAATCTCCTTTAATATTACAAGTAAAAACAAAAAAGAAGGTAAAGTAAATTTTACACCAAAAATTTAACGGACTGAAAAGTGGTAGATTAACAAAGCTTTTTCATGTCGAATGTTTCTTTTAGACCAGAAGTTTTGTTACCTTATTTAGTATATTTCCTAAAATTGTACAATATCGATTATCTTGTTATAGTTTACATTAAAATTGTAAAAATAAATAAATATTTGAAGCCAAGTTTAATTTAATCCTTGTATGGTCAAATTCCAGGTAGCAGACCCCAATCCCAGGTGAGAGAGGAAAACACAACACACTAGAAATGCTAGCAATAAAAGTGTAGGTAAGTGTTCCAGAAGTTAGAACATGGATGAACGGGAAAGTAGAGTCATCAAGTTAATACATAATGCACATACATGTCACACTTATGGAAGATTTGTAAAAAGTGGATACATTTACCTATCTGGGCAGTATTGTTAATATTTATGAATAGATAGAGAAAGATTTTTAAATATCTTATCAACGTTCAACAAAGTAGAAATGTGTGTTGCTCCAGTGACTTATCACACATGATTAAACTAAGTATAGCATATGTATCGAGACATGCCTCAAAAGAAATCTTAACTTTCGCTATGGGCCCAACACCATTACAAATGAAGAACTATAGCAGCAAATAAACGATCTGCTTAAGACTAAAGCCCAAAAAGAAAATAACAATGAACTGGTCATATTTTTAGAAAGCCTACAGATAAAGGCCTTAACAAGGACACGATAACGCAAAAACTAATTGATAACAAAAAACAGACATGGTTAACATTAGTGTTTTTTTTACTGTGTAAAATGTGTAAAACGTTTAATATACAATTTATTTAACTCAATTCTGAGTAGGTTACTTTGAAAATGTTACGGATAAGTTATATATTTACTTATCGGGATACAAGATTCATTTCCAGACTCAGTATATCCGTCTGTCTCGCTACATTTACAGATGTAGCCGCCATAGGAGTTTATACAGATTGAATGCGCCTGACAGTTATAAGTGCCCAGTTTACACTCATCGACGTCTAAAGTACAAAACTCTCCTGTCCAGTTGGTCAAGCAGCTGCATTTGCCAGTTCGGGTGTCACATCGATATGTGTTGGTTAAGGAACACGGACAATTTTTGTAGCAGTCTGGTCCGTATGTACTGTTTGGACAGTCTGAAATGTTTGAAATTTCTTTAAGTGACATTACAATTTGTGTAAAGGCTTTTTTTAAAAAGAAAACAATACATGAAAAAAATCAACAAGGAGATAGGCTACATAAAAAAAGCCAGTCAAATGTGCCATAAGTTTAGTGGAAAATGCTATGATTAAGAATACGTTGATGCTTGTGTTTTAAACAATAAAAGAGTTAAGAAGTAAAATTATCGGTACTATTATTTAATATTTAATTAAATTGTAGCTATTTATTTGAAAAATTAACAATGTAGATAGCTGAATTACCAACACACTGATCCCCAACTAAAACCATTCCAATAGGACAATAACACTGTTCCGTAGAGGCTTCCTGACTAGTGACCCTTACACACAGATGGGAACAGTTTCTTTCTGTGCAGCTGCTGTTACTGACTTCAGCTAAGAGCAATAAACTAGTCAAGTTATATATATATATATATATATATATATATATATATATATATATATATATATATATATATATATATATATATATATATATATATATATATATATATATATATATATATATATATATAGTTCGCAACGTCTGTTTTTGTTTGTTTGTGGGTTTGTGGAAAATCTTGTAACTCGAGTTTAACCCACTTTTAAAGCAGCGATTTCGTTCAATCTTTCCAGATAAGTTCCAATTCAATGACAATACAAGTCTATCAATTTTTTTAAATTTAATTATTCGTTTAATTAGTGATAACAAATTAATTAAACGATTTCAAAACTACGGAGAGATAACTAGCATTGATGGGATCACCCTAACAGCTGGCGAGCTGTAGTTCACGAGAATATTTACAATCGTAGAGTTGGCCGATCTCGTTAAGGTTAATATGGGTAGATAATAAAGTTTTTAAAACTATTTAAAATTAAGGGGAGGTAACAAAATTAAAAACTATCCTTCGTTTTATCTTTTTGCTGCTGCCTGTAAATAGTGGTCACGGACCGCGGCGTTTCAATGGGCAGATAATAGTCTGTTAGATATTGCGAGCAACTGATGGTGTTTTAAGGCAAATATTTTTTAATTAGGTTAATTGATAGAAAAACTGCATTTTATTTTTCTGCTTTGAAACATTGATATTTTAATAAGTGTATTCTACTTGCCTTTAATAACTGCGTGTATTTCTAATTAGCTTATGACAAAACAAATCGGAACATTATTGTTTAAAGAATTTTGTTTTTGTTCCAAGAAAATGCAGGATAAATTATCTTGACATATGTAGGATGGTGGTCTATTAAAATAGCATAACTTTATAATTATAATCTCGTAGCTATCGGATCCAAAGTAAATAATTCTAGGTAATGTCATCTGTGAACCACAATGTGGCTGGTCAGTGAAAAAGTGTATAAAGATAATATATTTTAAATTTGCGCTTATGAATATTTGTATATTTTTAAACTCACCAACACATTGTCTGATCGAGTCCATGACCAGCCCAGGCTTACACGTGCAGGTAAAACTTCCGTTTAAGTTTTGACAATCTGAGTAGTCTGGACAGGCCAAAGGGTTTTCATAACATTCATCAATGTCCATAGAACAATTTTCTGATGTCCATCCTTCCTTACAAACACACTGCCCCGTGGTGCTGTTACAGTAATTTGTGTTGCCCTGGACACATGTACATGGTGTTGTACAGTTGTCATCGTAGGTAAAATTGGAACATTCTGAGCAAAGTATTAGAATGTGAGTTTAGTCGAGCAGGACAAAGTCTTGTAAAATCTAGTTAATACATGCCGTATTGTTCAACGCCAATGGCGTTGTTGACATTGTTTTAAAGCCAGAAGTTATCAAATTTTAATCTACTCCCACTCGATTTAATTTAGCAATGTCTGTAAATTTGAGATAATAATTAAAAAACTGAGGTTAAAGTTTTTCGATTGATTTTCATGGCGTTGAGTTCTACGATGTTTGCCTTATTGTTTCCAAACTATAATCTCCCATACGCTATTATTTTATAAGAAATAAGATACGAAAATAATCACTTCATCTTTTTATAATACTAACCATGAGTCCAGTACGACAGTATAATTCTTCCAACATAATCAGTGTTATAGCCATTGTATACGTTTGAGGGATACAACTTAACGTGTAACTCGCTTCCTGTTGATCTCACGATTCCATGTGGGTATTGATAAGCACTGGTCTGACTGTACAAAATGGCGATCACGTTTGAGCTGTCGTTTCTCCCATCATTAAACTCTACGAAACCAGGCTTATACCCATTGCCACTTGGCAGGTATATGGTATCCAGCGTATGAAACCTTGAATGAATAGTTCACAAGAAACTACTTCATAAAAATATTTCTTTTTTAAATGTAGTAATAATTGGTATAAAAGGAATTATATTTATGAATCTTTGGATAATTTTTGTAAATTCGTGCACTGAAGTTTGGTCTTAGATAGTATGCAATGCTGACCATCAATAGGTATTTTAAAACACCATCCCTACATATAAATAACTGAATGAATTTTCATAGTCACTAAAGAATTGAATATGTGAACTGAGAAATCGTTTAGGGGAGATAACTCCTGCTTTTTTGATCATCCTAATATATAAAAGGCCATGTGCGCTCTTCTCTCTCTCTGTCCGCAAAATATTTTCGCCGGACATCACGTCAGAATCGGCAGCGATATATCGAGAACTTTTGTTGAAAATAATATGTTAGATGTTTTAAATGTATAACCACAATTTTATTTAAAGAAGAAAAATAAAAAATAAAGGCGTATTCGAATATAGAGAAACAGTATTATTTATGCAACCGGAAAAGTGTATAAACTTGGGACAAGAACGCATTTAACAATGACGTCGCTTATTGTTTACACTAAAACAAGAGCACGAAACTGATGACGTCATCTTCCGAGTTTAGAATTTTAAAAAATGAACTATTTCATTCAAATATGATTTAGAGCTATGTACGCTATGAAATGTAGACTACACAATACGATATTCTCGGCCTAAACTTAAAAAAATATTTTATCTATTTGGATTCTAGATCTAGAGATTCTAGATCTAGACTAGATCTAAAGCTACGCAAAAACTACACTTAGACGCTACGTCGCTAAGATCTATTCTAGATCTAGATTTAGACTCTATCTACTGTAGAATCTATTCCAAAAATAAATTTCTATAATAAACTTTTTCAGGACTTAAATATTTTATAGAAATCTGTGTTTGTTTAGCAATGAAACTGGCTAATTTTGGGTAAAAAAAATAATTTGAAAAAATAGGCATATTCGTGTAAGTTATTTTTTTAAACACTTCTTCTATTCTCCATATTTTAAAAGGTACCTAATTAGCTGAGATAATAGTGTACTTGATACCAGACAGGTGGTACTGGATCGAGACACACCAAGTCAAACCTAATTTTTTTAATATGTGAATCTTCCTATTTTAGACTATAAAGAAAGGAACTACTTTGGAAACCTTTGTTTATATATGCAATTTGCTAATCTCTATAATATATGAAGCAAAGTTGTTGGGTGCCCGACATCGGGCACTTCCCGTGCGCTTCAAATTTGGCAGGATTTTGCCTTGGGGCGACAGAACACGGGGGCCGGTGCCGGTTGGCCTAAAGGTCTACTATGAGGGGGTCAAAACAGATCTCGACTGACCGGCGCCTTATATGAGCTATGAATCGAAAAAAATTTGTCCACGTAGGAACCTCTTCATAACTCTTGAGGTCGTAGACCGACCCTCGGGCGAATTAATTAAGCATTCAAATTATCAATGTATTTGAAAGCCTAAGCAAAGCTGGGCAGCATGCCTAGTGCTTTTGTATACGACTAATAAAAAAAAACATGTTTGATGTGTGTAAATGAAAACACGATTGTAAAATTAACCTTATATACTATAACAAATTGTGGCTTCTATCTATATCAAAAAGTGCTCAGTCCTACTTTAAAGAAACAACCTTTCCTTCCTGTGCTTGTATAGTCCAAGAACACATCAGAAAAATACTGGATGAATAGTGGTGGTTGTAACGGTTGATTTCAATACTGCCTGATGTCTGTGATAAGGTTTTACCACATGCTGTGGGAATGGAGTAGTAATTTTAAAGTGCACCTGTATAGCAGGGGTAAAGTAACAGCACAGACAGGGGCAGGATGTGCGACATTCCGGTGACCGGAAGAAGTACTTTACGCTATTTCCGATTTCTAAAAAAAAACGCATATCAATTTATAAAGTACTAATGTTCTGCACTATAAATTGTTTGCTGTTCACTTCGTGCGCAATTCTTTTTCTATGAGATTTTATTGTATTTTAAAAAGCTTAAAGCATTTAAAAAATAATGAACAATCATGTCCATATCCAGAGTTACAATCCCCTTTAGTATTATATAAAAAGTTCGAGATAGTTTAGTGGAGGTGACTCCCGCTCTATTTTCAAGTTTACCAAGCACATTGCCGAAACTAGGTAATTAATTTATCGAGTTAAAAATAACAAAACATAATGTATCTATTTATATTGCATTATCATCTACAACACAAGCTGCCAATATATCGGCTGTGGTTTACATTATTTCAATCAATAAAGCACACAACCTACCATCACAGTATGTCTGATTCACTATGTCATAGCCTACTAAACAACGACACTCGAAAGATCCATATGTGTTGCCGCACCTTGCATTTTCTACTGGTTCTAAACACGGAGGCCTCAATAGACTGCATTCATCAAAATCTCGATCACACAAGGTGGACGTCCAGTTAGAATAACATGTACACAGGCCATTGGTCTTGTCACATGACTTTGTCCTTGACTTATCACACTTACACGAGTTGGAGCAGTTTTCGCCAAATGTCCAGTCGTCGCATTCTGAAAATAGTTTGCTTAAACGTTTGCTTAAACGTTTGCCAATTCTCGGTTTTTGCAATATACGCTTTTGATAAAAATATGTATGTTACTCAGCTTAGAGAAACGGGTGAACTCTACTTCACTTGCTCGATTGTCCGTTAAAGTTAAATATACTATAAGATGTGGCGAAAGTAAAATAAATCCTAAATGAAGAAATAACGAAAACGCTGTGACTGTAGGTCATTAAGGGAACAAAATAATCACAGAATACACAATGCTACTAGCAAATAATCACATGTCGTTAGTAGATATGAAAAACATTAAAGTCTTACAATTTTAGTTAATTTCTCAAAGCTGAGTATTATCACATTTTTAATGTCTGCTTAAAAGCTACTCACCAACGCACGTCAGGTTGTCTGCAGGATTAAGCTTCATGCCTTTAGGACAATAACAAACTTCTGTTCTGGGGCTGGTTGATGTGATGCCACAAGCATGGGAACATTTCTTTTCGATGCATTGTTTCGGGTCTAAGTTGTACAAGATTAAATACAAAATAGAAAAGTGCTTATAGACAATATTAAGTAAACTTTTACCACTATCGTTGTTTTTTAACTATACGTTTATTTTCTAGTAACAAGTCAGGTAAAATTAATTTAGACATTTTAAATTTTAATACGGATATCAGATGTATTATGCTGCACCCTAGCTGCTCTTGACATTTTAATTTTTTTAATCATCGTATAATCTACTACGTTAAGAAGGTAAACAAGTCAAACGCCTACCCCAGCACTGTCCTGTACTGTTTTTGATTAACCCAGGTTTACAGTCACACCTGTAGCTGCCAGGTGTGTTGACACAAACAGAGTACAGGTCCGAGCACAGGTTTGGGTCATCGCATTCGTTGATGTCCACAGAACAGTCCGCAGATGACCAGCCGGCCTTACACACACAGGTACCGTTGTAGTTGACACAGTAGAGGGAGTTTTCTCGGTCACAAATACAGGTAATGTTGCAGGTCTCAGGGCCGTGTTTGAAACTTTCACACTCTTAAGAAAAGAAACTCAGAATTTAATATATAACTTGGCGCATAAACAACACACCTAGAAAACACACGTGCACCTAGCACCTTGTTCTCAAAGTAAATCTTAACAATTGGAGAAACATTCAATCCGATCACCAAGAAAACCCTTGTATTCCCCTTTCACATTCAATGTCAATTAAAGCCTGGTCATCATTTTTAGAATGGGTTTAGGTCGTTATTCCATGTCAAGGGAATTTGGGAAGACGATTTTCAGGCATGTAATGTTTATCAATTCTCGAAATCGTACTGATTTATTTATAATGTAAGGGTGAGATTATTTGTGCTAAGTTTTTTTAAAAATGTGGTTATGTGGCAGTTTTTGAATACTAAAAACCGCCAAAGGACAAAGTTACAACTGAATCTTCCTTGTTCCAGTTTGATACATTAGTTTAATAAGCTGAAAAAAAATTCACTTTTTATAATTACGTTTACACATTTTTCAATTCATGATTTAAAGTGACATGTGCTCGATACAAAATAATTGACAAAAAATTGACAATAATTTACAAAAAAAAAAAAACGATTGAATTAATGAAAACTTTAGAAATTACCCCTTTTCAATGTGGTTTAGTTTGATAGTGACAGAGTTATCGTTGTTTTTAATTTTAGAGACTGCTATGTAAGGGAGAATCAGAATTCCTAGATAGAAGACAACGTATCACAATTTTATTTTTTTAAAACAGAAATAAATTATTTTTACTTACCGTGAGCCCAGTAGGAGCCGCTAAAGCCTGGACGTGAACCTGTCGAATCCGACTGAAATCTCACGTGCATATGGTTTTTCGTCGACCTGATGACAGTTTTTGATACAGTTTCGCCCTGGTAGCCACAGAATCGTCCCTCAATCCTAGAGGACTGTGGGCTTGGGCCGTCATAAAACTGGACGTGGTCTATGCAGTTCTCATACAACCGTTCCAAGTCCAGACGGGTAAATCTAAAATTAAAGCAACATTTAAAAAATACCTTTTCAATAATAAGCTTCTAAATGTAATTTTTTTTTCAATAAAACGACCTTGCCTTCTTTAATAAAAGCATTGGTCACTAAAATGTATAAGATATTTCACGATGAACCAATGCTGTTAATTAAATAAAGCACTGTTTTTATTTTCTCAATTTCAGTGCATTTAGAAGCTTTATATTAAAGATTATTAGTTTAAAAATTTTGAGATTGTTTGGCAACCACATACCTGAATGCAACAACCTGTCCTTCAGCCACTGTGATTGTCCAGTTACAGATGGCATCGTTAGGGTAGGAGTCTGGGAAGTTGGGGGAGAGAATCGTGCCAGCCTGGTCGGTCAATGAACCACCACAATCTAGAGGTATGGAGATTTAAAGTAAAGTAAAAACTTTGTATTAGAAAGAGCTACCTGTCGCCTTCCTGTAAACTTTTTAACATTCTTGTATTTTCTATTGAATACAATTTTGTGAGGCATTGATAAAAGGATAAAGTAATAAAAAGAAGTCCTGCTTAGCGTATTGATTGTTAACATAGACTCACTTCTATTTTAACTAGCCAAATGTCGCAAGCAATTGACCGTGGCCTTGACACACTTGAAACCAACCCTTACCTTTATTTAAATCTTGACTGGTGACGTAGCTAGAATGTGCCAATACTTAACTGTATTTAAAAAAAAATTACTTACTTGTGTAGCAGGCGACGTAGCTAAATTGTGCCAATAAAACACCCACAAAAACAAGGCGAGGCCATGAACCCATGTCTCTGACACCCTCCGTGTTGTTTCTAAATCATAAAAATTAGCTTTATTTACTTTGCACAATATATATTATTGCATAAATGCAGCAATTTAATGTAGATTGAAAATTGAAATTTTAATAGAAAAAAATTTGATTTAAACGACTAGGCAACAATTAACATCGAAGATTAGAGCGAAACAGACTCGCATTGTTTTGAGTCACACAAGAGCTATTGTCACGGAACAATACATATTAATTCATTTCAAAAGTATCTATTGCAAAATCTATTTAATTTTTTTTTCTAAATTAAAATAATTAATATTTTTCTAATACTAACTAGGTTGAGTCAGTTAATTCACCGTTAAATATTGATCAATGTGTCGCGATTCTCGGATATCTCGAGTCCGCAGTTCGCAATAGAATCTCTTCTTTTGATTTTAAAAAAAAGGACCTCATCTGCCTCTTGTAGAATAATAACCCGAATGATAAACGAGTTCGTGTCCTTCGTTAGTGCCTAGGCGACCAAGCTCGAATGACCAACTGAGTTGGGGAACGCATACACGGCTGAGTATTCCGATGACCGCGAAAAAGTTTCTTAGCTGAGGATCAACCAGTAAACTCGTCTTCATCTACTTCATTAGCTATCGGTTTTAACTGTCGGACTTAACAAAATAACTTATTTTTATCTCAATTTTAAAATTATAATTTTCAGATTCACACCCTTTACCCAGGAAACGACCGTATCGTATTGCAAGAGTAAAATTCACTCAAAGACGTTGCCACATAATGAAATCTAGACGGTAGTAAGTAGAGCAAACCTCAGACCTGAACTTCCTTTTTTAGTATGGCACCCCTCTTTTATACATGTCTATGAACACGCACACTCAAACAAATCTCGTGTGCCATTAAATTACTTAACTGACAGGGAGGAAGTTTCATGTATCAAGTGATCTACTTACACAATCTTATTTTCTGTCGGTTTCAAGATAGCCATATGATTGACATTTGTTCTTATTGTTGTCAAATTCGACTTCCCAGTTGGAATACTATCTATGAATTATAGATCTAAAGAAAAGCCATACCTTTCTAATCGTATAGAACAAATGGAGGTAACATAATTTACTTGTCAGCAGTAGCGTAGCGAGGGGGGGTCGGGGGGGGACATATGTCCCCGGGCGCCGACCTTAGGGGGGGCGCCAAATTGAAAGTTTGAGGGGGGGGGGGTGCAAATGAAAAGTTCGAGGGGGGGGGGGGTGCAAATCGAAAGTTTGAGGGGGGGGGGGTGCAAATCGAAAGTTTGAGGGGGGGGGGGGTGTGCAAATGAAAAGTTCGAGGGGGGGGGGTGCAAATCGAAAATTTGCTCCCAAGGGGGCGCCAAATTGAAAGTATGTCCCCGGGCGCCGGGAAGGGTCGCTACGCCTCTGCTTGTCAGTTTTTAATATGTTGTACTGCTGGACAGAGGACACAAAGATAAGAACTTTACAGACAACTCTTGAAGCTAATGCAGTTTCTTCGGGGGGGGGGGGGGGGAAAGAAAGTTTACCGGCCCACCCCCGAACGAAATGTATTTTATATAGAAAATATATACTTTTAACGGTGTCCGACCCCCCCCCCCCCACCGGAGACAGTCTAAAAGAAACACTGAATAAATGTCTCAAACTGCCCCTAATTTTGATACTTTTCATACATAAATCCATAAAGCCATTTTTCTCTAATTTTGTAAAATGTTTATAAATCAATACAACACAATTACCTGGAATTAAAATAAAATAGCAACCAATACTTATCGGTCTGAGAAATGAGAGGGAAATCCAGATTTCTCATACGTAGCAGTCTCAGATTTCAAATTGATTATGTTTTACGTAGGAAAAGAAAACAAATCAATACATTTTAATCTGTATGATGTTAATTTTTAAAAGGTGTGTATTTAACAATTTAGTTTGAAGCGATTGCAATATTTGTGTTGGTTTAAAATGGTTGCCCTTTTTTGTCAAAGAATAGTAACAATATTAAATTGATCGCTCTGCTGCCTGTGTTGCAAAAATTAAAAAGAAATATGCCTACGTATTTCTGATAAGGTAGGCCTATCACTCGAATATGCGACCTTATACAAAATAATAATTTCAAATTGATTACAACGAATACAGTCTAGTCCTTAGTAAAAATCACATAGAGTACACGGTGCTAAATCTTTCAAACGACTTCCTTGTTATAGCTGTAACAAAGATCAAACGAATTTACTAGCCCATAGTCCAACCAAGAACAAACACTCGTGCGTGCTTATTTTAAAGAGCGGCCTCTATAAATTTTCGTAATTAAATATAGGCCCTATATTTTGCACCCGAGAAAAAAAAAAAGATTTATAAGGTTTTAAATACTATTTTTTGACCATATCTATAGTATTTTTGACTCTTTGGCTGCAGTGTTTCTTTCAGACTTTTTTCTCCAGGGGGGGGGGGGGGGCAACTTGAAATTTCCAGGGAGGGGGGTGGTGGACACTGGTAGACGTATATATTTTCCATATAAATGCCATTTCGTCCAGGGGGGGGGGGGGGCGGTAGACGTTGGAAGAAGCCCGTTTGGTTGACTGATTTCCAAAGAAATTTTATTTCGATAGTTTATGTTGACTAGTTTTTAGATTGGTTTAAAAAAAAATTAAGGCTCAGGGTTTTAGCATTCATACTTGCAGGAGCAGGCTGCCTGGACAAATTGCCAAAGGTACAGTCATTGTTCTTGGACGGGGAGTAGGGGGGAGAAGGAGGGGGAGACATTATTCTACCACTACGTATTCCACTGATTATGTATAACCATATATATATGAGATCATTTGTCCTGTCACCATATATATATATATATATATATATATATATATATATATATATATATATATATATATATATATATATAGTCGAAAAGGATCCGTTAAATATGTATAGTAGATATGTCATGTTACATAGACTTTTTTACATTGGGTCACAATGGAAACGATTGTCTATCATGCTCATGAGTGGATCTCTCATTTATGTTTGTGGGTAAAAGGATTGGGAGAATGTGACTAGATCTAGATATAACATTTGTAACTTGGAAGAGATGCGGGGAATAAGCTAAAAAAGCTTTGTTAAATAAGCTACGCTTAGATCTGCCTGTGGGCATTTTAAAAATACCTTGTTATGTTTTTTTTGAGCATGAAAGTCTTGAGCAAACATGTATAATTTAAATATCTTTTCTTGAAAGAGATATAATATTTCATTTAAATCACACAATTAAGGCGTGTAGTGTAATAAAATTAAAAGAATAAAATAATTTTGTGTTGACTCAATTTACGGTATGACAAAATATTTGTCAATGGTTTTTTTGTTTGGGATATATGTGCTAAATTATTTCATAAATAGGTTCCAGAGTAGATGATAAAAATAATACTTGGCATCGGTAAATTTTAGTATAATTATAGTATAGTACGTCAACCAACAACTTATAATTATATTATTTCATTGTTTTGCCTAAGATAATTATCTATTAAAAACAAATTAGATTGCTGGAATCAACAAACAAAAACAATTTGGTAAAACAGATTTATCTTGAATTTATTTTAAGTAAATGTTGTTTTATAGTAGTAATTGTTTTTTTAAAATGTACTTTGATTACATTTACCATTTATTTTTTAGATATATTTTATTATATTAAATATAAGTAGATATGATTCATTTACTAAATACTTTTCAATTTTATTAAAATGTTAAGTTATTTGATTACAAGAAAATAAGAATAATTTACTTGAAGAGAATGTACATGAATAAACAACGAAAATGTTGAATATTAAGTTTGAGTTTACATTTTTCTTAAAATTTTCTATTTATAAGATAAATTTGAATGAGCTTTGCTTGAAGCAGAGGCTGTAATGTATCTGCAGAAAAGAAAAAAAAATATTTTCATTTTTGACTTTTATAGTAATTTATGATTTTTCATCATGTTAAATGCTTTAATCTAAAAAAAAAAACATATTCAAAAGTAAATATTTGATACAGCTAATTGTTTTGTTCTAAAAAAACACTGAAGATTTAGGCTATTTTAAATAAAAAACTGTTCCTGCTTGCCTAAAATACTCAAGTGAGGTTTACATGTAGGCATTTAAATTTGTTATCATTGAAATTAATAAAATTGAAAAAAAAAATCCAATAGTATATAATAACAATTTATCAAACTATATGAATATTTGTAATTTTTTTCATTTAAAAGATGGTTTAATGTAACTTTCAATTGTTTGTAAAATTTTACATTTTGACTAAGAGTTGTACTAAGCTTAAATAATTCTACTCACTCATTTGACATATCTTGATAGAGTAAGTCAGACCTCAGAGATTCAGATGTATTTGTTACATTTCTTTCTGTTTTATATCTGTGTGTATATCTACAGACAAGAATTCCAATAACAACACACAGTACAACAAAAGCAGCCAAACCGATAGCCAATCCAAGGATCAGTTTAGTGTAATCTGTAAAAAAAAAAGAAAATCCCTTTTATTTCGAACAGAATTGTAGAATTATGTTCAAAACTTGTCATCCTAAAGCAGTTCCTAAACTTATTATTTAAATTAATGTTAACCAGAGAGTTTAAGTACAAAACATTTCTGTGTAACTAAGTTTTCCTAGTAAATTACATTTTAACTTAGTGCTTTAAAAAATTATCACTTAATAAAATTTTTCATTACTTTGTATTGATCATTTAGTATTTGTTTAAATATTGATTCAAACAAAAAGAAAAATATTGGTAAAATAGTTATTATTTAATTGTGAATTATATAAGCCAATATCTTAAGGAAAAATTCTCATTTTATACACAAATGTAGAATGCATTGTTTAAATAAATAACTAGTTTTTCACTAACATATTATTTAAAAGTAATAGGAGAACAATCTATTTGTTGTATTGATTTGTTGATGGGTGATGCCAAACTGATATCTAATTTGTATATTGCAAAATGATTTAATAAGCAATCACCACACAACCAAATGGTGTTTAATATTATAGTAGCTTTTAATAATCAATTTTAATAAGGATCACACAATTACCTTTAACCTCTGGGCTGAAAAAAATGTAGACAATATTCAAATTAATTTGGGTTTTTAGGAAAATTTGGATAAAAACGTTCTTCTGTACATCTTTTTTATAATTTGTTGGTCTAAATAAAGCACATAACACTCACCAGATCCAACATTTGCTCATCACAATTAAAAATATGTAAACATTAACCATCTTACCTACAAATAGCTAAATTATTATCTATAGAACATTCTTCATTTTCTTTACAAGGTTTTGTTTTCTCTCTTGCTTCACAAGTTAAGATTGGCACTGTTGGTAATAAATGAACATTATGTTGCTCGGACACTTTTACAAAATACATATACTAAAAATATAGGTATCAATTTTCTACCTCTATACCATAGAAAGACCAGACCATTTTCTAAAACATCTTCCAATGAATAGAACTATATTTGTGTGTGATTAAGAAACACATTAACAAATCAGGTTAATCATATTGCATCTATTTTTTTCCCTTCTGTTTTTGTTTAAAACATAGCTAGACATAAATGCATACACATGTATCTAATACATTTAACTTTTTTAAATTTTGAAAATTACTAAAACAAAAGCATACACAAGTTTGTAGCATAAATTACCACACAAAAGACAAAAGAACATTTGTACATAATTTAAGGTAATTTTTATCTATTTAATTTTTTGTTTTGTTACAAATATTCTTAAATTTAGTTTTTTTTGACAATAAACCAATTAGTTAAATATAGCATTTCTCTTAACAAAACAAAGTACTTGGAAAAAGTGAAAGTATAATACACAACCACAGTGACAGAAAATACTGCAATTTAAAAAAAATAAAATAAAAAATATTGTCTAACCAGGTTTTTTGTCAACAGTTGCTTCAAGTACATAAACTCTCTGGCCATCAATATTGATTCCCTTCTCCATGACAGACTGTAGGGCTTTACCAAGCTCATCATTTGGGTTAATGCCTTCAGGTTTTAAAAGTGTAACATTGGCATCGACAATAAGGCTGCCCTTTCTGTGTGGTGGATTAATTAAAATTCATATAAAAATATACATTTAAAAAAATTTTTTTTTATACATATTCTTTTTTTTTACTATATAATAGAATAAATGATAGTCTGATTATTTAGTCACATGATACTGGCCTCAGATTGATTATATTGAAGTTAATAATGAGAGAACTGTTCTGTTTTAACAATTTCAGCATCTGTGAAATCAATCAAAATTGTTTTGTTAAAATAGGCATCCATTTGTATACATCTATAAATCTGGTGATTTGTTATTGGGTGGATTCTTGTTTCTTTAATTATCTAAATAAACATTGTTAGGATACTGGTTAAAAATATCATATGCTTCTGCAATAAGGAGTTAATGAGGCTACGCTTTGTTAGGAATGTATGAAGTTTTAGTAGTTAATTTATCTCTCATTAAATTAAATCAAAATAAATTTAAACGTAATTAGTATTATGTTATATCTATTAATCCAGTAACATTAAAAATATTACAACATATTTACTTGAATTTCAACATCATTTTTTATTTTTTTGTAGTCATCTGAGTTTTTGTCTTGAAGATTTTTAAGGGTCACATCAAAGTTGAAGGTAATGGACATATAAATTTCACGATTTATGAATTGTGTAGAGGGGGTGGAAGCAGTCGTCATTACTGAAATAGTAATTTAAACAGAAAGTGATATTTCAAAGCCAATCAGCACTACAAAATAGAGCTTTCTTGACTGATCACTATCACAGCTTGTACACAGAAGACGCAGATAGGCATGAACTCTGAACCCGAAAGGTACCAACTGAAGTGGTTACATGTCTGACTTAATGCATAAAAGGCGAGGTCACTTGGTGCTGTGTGGAATGGTAGGTTCGGATCCCGCTTGGTTAACACTGCTCTGTCTTTACTTGGACTATATTCTGTACCTGTCTCTAACCTTAGCACATTATAAATTCTGTCAAGTTTTAAAAATAGTTGTTACAATTTTTATTTTACCTGATTACTCCATTTCTGAATAATTTGTGTATAATTGTGCCACAATTAAAAAAAACAAAACTAAATATTAATTTTTACAACTTTAAAGTCTGGAATAATTAATTACTATGTTTAATGTTACTGTGTTATTAAATATTCAAATATCACTACAGATATACAAAAACTGTGTGTAGGGGCTAACACAAGATACAGACTACTGTATGTAAACACAGACAACTTACCATTGCATTTATTGTTATCCAGATAAACATAACCTTCATCACAAGAGCAGTTATACCCTCCATCATTGTTAATACAGTGAGAATGTGCTGGACACAAATCAGATGTTTGATTACATTCATCAATGTCCACATCACATCTGGTTCCATTCCATCCAGTCTTACAGACACAGCTACCATTTGTTTTATTACACAGGTGAGTGTTGGATGCTACACAGGTACAGGTGTGAGAGCAGTCTTGGCCCCATTTGCCTTCAGGACATTCTAGACAAAAAGTTTATGGAAAAATATTATTTAAAAAAAATGCTGGTAAAAATGTAAAAAAACAACAACACATGTATATGCATGCTTATTAAATAAGTATTAAAAATAAAAACAAGCTTATGCTTATCTATGAAATAATATAAATCTACCTTCACATTCACATGTGTCACATGACTTTGAGTAACCAATCCTGCAGGAGCATTCATAGCCTCCATCTTTGTTTACACAGACTTGCAGTTTACCCTGACTACATGTGTGTGTACCTTCCTGACATTCATTGACGTCTGTCTCACAAGCTGGTCCACGCCAGCCTGGCTTACAGTAGCAGCTGCCATTGACATTGTTGCATGCAGCGTTTGGTGGACAAGAGCAGCGGAGTGTACATGCTGGACCATAGAGGTTTTCATCACAGGCTGTTGAGAAAGTTAGACAAATAAATATAAAAAAGTGTTTAGAAAATAAACAATATCATAGCTGATGTTTCAAACTTAGAGTTGTTTGTCTTGAACAACATTATTTTAAAAAAGCAACCATTTAAAAAAAAATTGTACAAGATTTTCTTATTATTTAATATATTAATTATTCATCATTGTATTTACTATGGACCTCCTTCTACAAAATATTAAGTTTCATGTAGGCAAACATTGTAAAATGTACCTATTTTATATGAACATGGGCACATAAGCATGATAAACATAAACAAAGACTGCACATTTATCATGCTACCATACCTTGACAAGATGTCTGGTTTGTGTTGACATAGCCATCATCACAAGAACAAACATGGCCTCCTGGTGTGTTGATACAATGTGAGTGAGCATAGCAGATATTGGAGGCTTTACACTCATCAATGTCTTCTTCACAGCTGCTGCCATTCCACCCACTCTTACAATGGCAGTCGCCAGATTTTTTATCACAAAATTGTGTGTTAGATGTGACACAGTTGCATGTGTTGGTGCACCCTAGCCCCCAAGTGCCCTCATTACATGCTGTAATATAAATTTAGACAAGTTTTGTTGAAAATTGATTGAAAAATTTATCTAAGTATATTTTTTGATAAGTATTTCAAGGATTATGTGACTTACAGTAAAAATGTTTATTACCTATAAACATCTTGATGATTAATATTACTCAGTTAATAAACATTTAATTTAGTAAACATAAACAGACACAAACCTGTGTATTAAAAGCATATTACATTGTATTAAAGATGTGTTTAACATGTTATGTATAGTTTTCAGGTTTACAGAGTAACATCTGACAAAAATGATTCAATAATTCCTTGCACACATTTATTTTAAATAAAAATCATAAAATGCATAACAATGAAAAAATCAGTTAAACCAATATTGCAGTAGTAAACTATTTTACATTACAATACCACTTCAAAATGTGTATCTATGATATTTTTGAATAATTTTCTTGCTAATTTTTTTAATGCAAATCTACAAACCTCCATACATTTTGAGTGACTGAAACCTACCAGAACAAGTGAGTCCATTAGAATCCAACTTTTCTCCCAGCCCACACACACATTCAATGCTGGTGTTGTCTCTGGTCTCAACACAACCAAAGCTACATGGGCTGTTGGCACATAGGTCTACATCTGTTGGGTTTAGTTTAATTTTTGGGTTTAGTTTACAATTTTAAAATGTAGGTATATTTATGTTTGGGCTTAGTTCACAGCTTATTTGAACATTAAATATGCTTGCATAAAATAGATTCTGAATTAATTTGGAATGATACACTGATTTGATTTTATAAGAATTTTCTTGAGATTAGACTTTCCCTGGTGAAATTTCCCCACTCTTTTACTGATCTCAAATTAATCTTTATTGCAAATTTTTTTCAAACCTTCACAAGTTTTCTTATCAGCTGCCAAACTGTTTCCCTTGGGACACAAACATGTTTCTAGCTCATTTAAAACGGCGCATTGGTAGCTGCAGTCTCTCATGGTGGTGCATGGTTTTGTTGCTGGAAAAATAAATAAAAATTAGTCGTGAAAATGCAATAAAGGATTAAATTTACTTGACATCAGTTGTAAATTTAAATTACTGTTAACAATATTCATTTATTTAAATTAAAATTTCTGACCTCTACAAGTGAGTCCATCTTGTTGGAGGTACAGGCCAGATGGACAGGAACATCTGTAGCTTCCTTCTGTGTTGATACAAGTCTGTTCACATCTGGATAATCCTAGTTGACACTCATTTATGTCTGGGAGAAATAGGTGGAAAACAATACTCAACTTAATGCAATACTTAAATCTGTGTATTCAATATTTAAAAAGGTTCAGTTGTTTTGGATCTATAACATTTAAAACAATTCAGAAATTTATTAGCCTGCATTTGATTGAAGGCCTATTTCTAGGTATTAAAACATTGTTTAATGTTAATATGGTATTTTGTTAAACAACATTAGAAATTATAAAAGTTTATTCAAATAAAGTGATCCTACCTTGGCACACCTGCGTTGCTGTATCAAATGTGTACCCAGCATAACATGAACAGGTAAACCCTCCTTCTACATTGGTACACACCTGATTGCAATTGTTGGTGGACATCATCTCACATTCATTCATGTCTGGACAGAATTAATATAGTCAGCCTTACTTAAATTAAAATCATAAACTTAATGTTTATCAAATATAATCTTGTTGAAAAGCTGAAGTTACCTTGACAAATTTCATCTTTTCTAATGTAGCCATTCAGACACTCACAGGTCGCTGATCCAGGCAGATTAACACATTTTTCTTTAGCTTCACAAGTTATATTTCCACTGCTACATTCATCAATGTCAACAGTGCAGTATTTTCCTAACAGAAAGAGAGCTTTTAATTTGGTGAAAAAAACTAGAAGTATTAAATAGCATTAGAAATTTGGTTGATAAATTCAATTAAAGAATGGAAAAAGCTAAAAGTTAAAATACAGTTAAAGTTGTTCCTGTACCTGTGTACCCATGTTTACAGACACAACCAACTTTTGGATCACAGTGATCTGCCCCTGACCCACAGCCACAAGACTGAGAACACTGAATGCCCCAGGTGTCTCCAGCACACTCTGAAAATGTAAACATTCAGCAGTTGAAATTATTTTTAAAAACCTGTCGGCCGACTTGCTATAAATCTTTAACCATTTGTTATAAATCACACTCTTTAACCACCAGCCTGGCTATTAAAAAATTAGCACCATAGGCCTGTACATTGCAATGTTGATCCTCACCAATACAAGAGCGACCATCATTGTCCAGCTTGAATCCTGCCGGGCAGGAACATGTGTAGCTGCCATTAGTGTTTACACATCCAAATTTGTTTGAACAATGGTTGTATTCATCTGACTCACATTCATTGATGTCTGACATATAGCATGTAAAATATCATTGCATGTTAAATAATGATTTGTATTTGAATTTAAATAATAATAAAACATAATCTGAAATTGGGGCCTATTACATCTGAAAAATATTTGTCATTTCAAAATTATGAACAATAAGGCAAATTACATAATAATAGTTATCTATTTTTTAAAGTAGTATTTCTCTTTTTATTTGTAATAAGCACTAGGCCATGCATGGAGCTATTTCTCTTAAGAAGAATAAAGCAAGAGAGTGTTTTTCAATGTACAAAATATTTCCTAAATTCTTTTATTATTATGGATGGAAATAACTTATACTTTTAAAAACTTGTTACCAATTAATAGTGATTCAATGAATTTTAACACTTATGTAAGTTATTTGAAAAACTTAATTAAAACAACAGTAAATGAAATTATGATGTGCCCTATTAGGTTAAGTGTCACATGGTGCAGTAAATTAGAGTGTTATCAGATCCCCATCCAACAATATTTCTTTTTTGGTTTGGTGTCATTCTTATCCCTAATTTATTATTATTTTAAATGGATAAACAATGTTTTGATAGTAAATTTGACTGCTTTTCCATTTGGAGTCACTCCTAAATAATGTCACCCCACTCCCCCACCTTGTGACACTATCTTGTAGCCCCTACCTATGATGTACTTACCTTCACAATTTTCTGGTCCAGTGAGTCTGTATCCTCTGGGACAGTAGCAGTAAGGTTTGTTATCAACATCCACAGCACAGCCATAGCTACAGTTTAGGTGTAGTCCTTGACATGGGTCTCTCACTAGAATATAGATGGGTGATTAGCATACATTTGTATAGAGTTCCTTGAATTACTGTAAAATAATTATGAATTCATATTACTAATAGATTTTTTAAACCATAATGAACTAGGCAACAACCTTACTTTTTATAGTCATGTCTAGTTGTTTTAACTTATATGAAGAGAAATTTTTAAAATCCTACACAACACAGAGAATGTCTTTTACAGAAAATGCAATATTTAATAATTGTGCAGTATTGTAATCACAACTTTAAGATTGACAAAATAATTAACAACTATATAGTTACCTTTCAGACATGACAAGCGATCATCTGCCAATGTGTAGCCTTGTCGACACAAACAGTTATAAGACCCAGGTTTGTTTTCACACACCTGTTCACATTCATCAGCATTGGTCAAACATTCATCAATATCTGAAACAATAGAGGTCATGTAACATTGGTCATACATGCATTAATATTTGAATGTAATAGGTCATGTGACATATGTGACTAATCATTACCTGAAAATTAATTAATTCAAATTATTATTCATAGATTATAATAATACATTAAAATTTAAAAAAAAATTCTAGTTTTAAGTTTTATCAGCATTGAATATTTAATTCACCATTATTAGATTAAATAAAAAAGTGTACCTTGACAAACAGCTAGAGAATTTCTGGCAAATCCTTTCTTACACTGACAGCTGTAGCTGCCCACTGTGTTGACACAAACCTCCAGCATTTTGTCACAAGTTGTGTTGACAAAAATATCTTTACATTCATCAATGTCTGGGGAGAAAAAATTATGGCTTACTTTAAATACAAAAAACATTAATTGTAATATGCCTTCTAAAACCATTCATGTTATTAGATAAATTTGACTAAGGTAATAAAATAATTGGTAAATTTAATTTAAGTACATAATTAAAATACATAAATATTATCTATCCATTTAAAATATATGTAACAGTACATAGCATTGGTGACTTCATTAAGTTATGAATAGACAGACCAAAGTGAGCTACTACCTGTACAGATTCCATTAGTTAACCTGTAGCCCTCAGCACAGACACAGGTGTATGAGCCAATTCTGTTTTTACAGACAAAACCAGCTGGACATGGGTTGGACTGGTCACACTCATCAACATCCAGCTCACAGTGGTCACCTTTCCACTCTTTGTCACAGACACAACCTCTGACAGGGTCACATGACCCATGGCCACTACACTGGCAGATTTGGGCACAGTTTGGTCCATAGTAGGGTCTTTCACATGCTGAATAAAGTATTGTTTATATAGCAATTTTAAAAGAAAGCACGGCATTCAAGCTTAATTTTAATTAGATAATTAGGCCTACAAGAAAATGAACTTTGAACTTAGCGACTGTGGTTTTAAAAAGCAATTAATGTCAATTAAAACATTTTAGTCATAATAAAATAGTTTTGTAAACCTTATTATATTTTTTTTTTAGAAATTTAGGTTTTTCAGATTTTTAATGTCTAGGCCAATATCAGCGGTAAAAATAAAAATAGACATTTGAATTTTTTTTTTGAAATTCTTTAAATAATTTGAAAAAAAAATTAATTACATGCAAATGTCTTAAATCTTTACTAATAACTATTTTAAGTAATTTTTATTTAGAATTAAAAGAAACAAAAATAACAAATGATATTAACATACGGGATTTTTTTCTAAAAAATTATTTATTCATGAAATAAAATAACCTATTATCTCACCTTGACAGGAAATCCCATCACTGTCCAGTTTGTAACCATTATAACATGAGCATTCATATGTTCCTTCAAGATTTTCACAAATCTGGCTACATGGTTTGTTACCATACTCACATTCATTTATATCTGTGGAAGTGGAGCCCAGTTCTATTTATAGGCTTAGTCAAGTGATTAAACACATTTCAGAGAAAAATAAAGTTAAAATCTTGAATGTCTGGTTCTAGTAAATAAACTATTATATTAATATAACCTAAAATATCTTTTTTTTTATTGTTTAAGAAAAAAAGATATCTAGTGATAAGATAATTATTTATAAATTTTTTCCATGTAAGGTTGTGTTTGTGTGAAGATGATTAAATTAAAAACTAGATACTGTACATTAAAAATAAAGGATATTTAAAGAAAAGTAATCAATTTAGAATATATTGATATGAATTTTATAAAAAATGACATATTTTAACAGTTTTAATTACCTCTACAATTACTGTTATCTTGAGGATCAGGTTCAAACCCCAGCCTACAGCTGCAATTCACCTGATCATTGTTGACATAACAAACCTGGTCACAGTCATAACATTGGCTAGTTAAAGATCCATCTGATAATGAAAAATAAATGTGTTACATTAATCTACAGTGTCAGGTACTGAACAAATAAATATCAGATTATAAACAAATATTACTTCATAATGTTAATGGTGCTGATGTATCATTTCACATGAACACACCAAAAAGTGAGTTAGACATAATTGTTTTGTAACTACCTAAAGTACAAGTGAGACCATTGCTGTCTAAGGTGTATCCAGTCTGACATGAACAAGTGTAGTTGCCAGCTGTGTTGGTACAAATCTGTTGACATTTGGATGATCTCTCCTCACATTCATTGATGTCTAGGGGGATTTCGATAATATTTAAAGGTTGTGTTAATGTTGAAATTGTATTACTATGTTTACATCAACATATTATGATCTTTACTTTAACCTATTCATGTTTTTATAGAGTGTATGTAAAATTCTTGTCTTCACCTGTGCAAGTTTTCTTGTCTCCAGTATCCAGCCTGTAACCAGGTCTACATGAGCACATGTAAGAGCCTTCAGTGTTTGTACAGGTTTGGCTGCACATGCTTTCATCACTGCACTCATTTACATCTGTAATAGTTTATTAGTAATACATTTTTAAGGTATTGTAATAAAACAATATTACAAATAATAAGATGTTAACTTTATTAGTAGGCCTTATGCCTAATGTAATACTTTAAAGAGCTACTAAAATTTTCAAAAGATTTTATAATTATATGCAAATTCTAGATATTTTCACCTAAACATATCTTTTGATAGTCTACAAAACCAGGAGGACATTTCCCACAAACATAACCAACTGAGTTGTTTCCCTGTTGTTGAGCTGTTAAATCTGTGCAGTTCTGTCCCTTGGAGCAAGGTTTTATAGCACAAGCATCCAGTTCTGATTCACATTCAACTCCTGTGTGATAGAATTTGTAGTAAAGTAAAAACAGACAACATATATACATTTGTAAGTGTCTCTACAATTTAAAAAGTTCATGCAGTTAAATAGATATTTTAAAACTCAAAATTGTATTGTTTTTAGATTGGCATAGTTGCACTAACAGCTCTATAATTATAGTATATTTTAATGTGTAGGGCTATTTCATTCTATACTTCACATTAGTTATCATTAATTTTAAGACAAATTTTGTGTTAGGACTTTATGAAAATTAAATGAATACAGAAAGTATAATTTGTTAAAATGTATCATAAAAGATAAAACATGAATATCTACCTGTGTACGCTGGATGACAACTACAGGCCAAGATCTGGAACATTCCATTAAAAATTTCCTCTCTAGTTCTATTTATATCACAAACACCATGACCACTACAGAGTGGGCAAACACTAACTGGGATGTACAACAGTGGAGAGTAGGCTCCCTTGGCGTCTTTGACACGAACTCTAGTTTATTAGATAAACGTTAATAATTTCATTTATGAAGATCTATATACTATTAGGTCAATAATATATAAACCATAATTATTTTACAAAAGCAAAACTTTAAATACTCTTCTTATGTAGTCCTTAATCTGAAAAACAAATAAATTAAAAACGTAAAAATACTAACTGTATAGCGACAGGTTTCTTGACATCTGGTGTGTAGGTGATAACCCCATTCTTATCGACCTTGACATCTGTGATGTTTCCACTCAGATCAAATGTGACGTCATCTCCATCCCCATCTATTCCTTCAACTTGTAAAGTTGATTGTGTCCCTTGTTTTACATTCCATCTGCCTCCGTTGTTTAGTGTTTCTTTCAGTGCTATGGCTGGAGGGTTGTTTTCTAATCACATTAGAAAAAGAAGAGGATAATTAGGTTCTGAATGATGCAAATGGCATATTAAAAAGTTTGTTTTTAAAATAACACTATTAATATCGCTGTTTACAAGTAGGTTTTTATCGTAATTATCTTTAATGTTTTTATTTGGTTGCGAAAATTAAAACTTTAAAATTAATCAAAATAAAAAGTATGCCACGACTATATATGTCAATAGTTACGATAATTTATATTCAGTTTAGATTTAAAAACACCGAGCTTAAATTAAACTTGGTTGATAAAAATATAATTGCTTTGCCTACAAAAATTGTAAGTTAATTACCCAAATTTTGAATGATGACAACCATTTCATCAACTGTGGATTTAGTGGCATCAGCAAATCTCTTGTCCCCAGTCACCAAATAATCAAAGATACACGGGTCGTTTTTACTGCCACAGATTTCAACAGCTTTGGCCACTTCTGTTTCATTAGCTTCATCTCTAAACCAGGGCACGTGATCTGGGTGCTGGTAGTCTGATAGAGTTTTGCCTTGCTCGAATTTATAAACACAGTTGGAGGAATTCACAAGCCCTGGAGTGGACATGGTAAAAAAAAATTATTCATTATGGTGAAAAATGGAATATACAAATAATTACAAAATTCAAGATGATTTATGGCCTTAAAATAAATTCATACTGTTATTAAAATATTAAGACTGTCTGGATTTCCTATAAACAACATATATTTTTTTTACTAAAAAAGTATTTACATAGTTTAGCAAACTGGGCGTAGATTTCCCTTTCACTTAAGTTTGATGAAAGAACTTGTCCATCAGGGAGTATGAACTCATCTGTCTTGATACCATTAAAGTTTCCTAGCAAACCTCGAGTTTTGTTTTGGAGTTCCTTAGAGACTTCAAACATAATCTCAAGACTTCTCACAGCAACATTCACTTCTATGCTGACACCTAAGGATAGAATCCAACAATAATGTGTATTCAAGGAAGAGCATAAAATAAAACTTTGAATTGAACACAAGCATTTTTACGCCTTAACAGTATCCACTATGAAAATGTATAAATTATAAGTTGAATTCATTTAAAAATAACCACTTTGTTGATGAATGTTGTCAATAATTGAATGTTGTTAGTTTATTCTCTTGCACATGCAACATGTGTACCGTATGTACCTAATAGTTGTAGAGATTGTGGCAAATTAGTATGAAGAGATTTTTAACTGATTGAAAAACATTTAACTCTTTGTGTATTACCAAAGTCATGTCATCCCATAGAAAGATAATGTTCATTTTTGCCTTGACTTCTAGATATTAAAAGTGAGTAAGCTATTTGTCTTAACATCTGTATTTGTAACCATAATCATCAAACCTTTAGAGATGATGGGATTAGAAGCCTATTAAAAAACAAACTTATTTGCGTTAATAACACTAAAAAAAGAAGTGACCTGTGCACACAGTTAAGAAATAACTTATCAGTTTTTGTGTTTCAGGATCTCTCAAGTATTAGTCACTAGTTCTCTCCCTTCCTACAGTTTTTATATTTTATTTTTATTTACCTTACATAATACTAAGCCTAGTCTAGAACACACCAACATAAAAACTCAACCTGAGGCAAAACTGGCCACTGCTATAGTCTTATTGTTTCTGTATTCCCTGATCACGCTTAGAGAGTTAGTGGACACAATAACATCTGAGTCAACTTTCTTGTAGAAATCATTTGTGATATCGATACCATTGACCCACAGCAACATGGCTGGAAAATACAGAGATGAAAGAATATTAAAATACTAATTATTCCATTGAAATTATTCAATTCTAATTTTAAAATAAAATAGATTATTATGAAATGTCCAAATGGTAATTTAAGTACATTATAAAAACTAACATGTATTAGATGCAGCCAACTCAATTTGGAAGTGTGTATCCTTAGACTCTTGACCTGCAAATCCTGTAAAAACTGTGGCGTTGGTTAAAGTACCTGAGCTGCTTTCTGCCTGCGATGTCTTGGCCTTTATTGAAAGAACAGAAATGATAGTTAAAGTTATAAAATTAAATGAAAATTAAAAATTTAAATGATTCAATCATAGAACAAAATAATAAAATACATGCTATTTTATTGCAATATGATAGATAGAAAGATTGCTTTTTAAATTTAAAATATAAGTAGTTAGACCAACTTGTAAAGTAAACTGATTGTCCATTGTCTTGATCATGGTAAAAATACCAAGCCCATTCATAGCATAAGTGACACCATCCAATGTTGTAATGTGAGGGTCGCCCAGTGCAGAAGCTATAGGCATAGATTTTTATTTAAAAAATTAGTAGCAATCAATTATAAAAAAAACACAATATTTTATCTGAAGTTTAGTACTAACCTGGCACAAATTCAACAAAATTTGAACATCCCATATCTGGAAAAATCTGGTAAAACTGGTTACAAAGTTTGACTTGACTAGAGTCTACACAACACCATTGGTGTGCTTGTATGTTTTCTAGAGCTTGAAAGTTATCAAAGTATCCCAGTTGCCAAGGGTCATTGACCAAAACATGTCCAGAGTCTGGGGATGCTGGGATATAAAAAGCTTCCAGCCATGATTGTTGCCAGTCTCTCCAATCGCCATTCGCTGGTTTTGTCCAATGGTAACAGCACAGCTAGAAAAGGTTAATATGTCTGATAATCCACAATGATAAGTGTATATAAGTCAAATCTAAATGAACTAAAATAGTATTTGAAACCAATTTTCCTGTACAATAATTTCAAATATTCACCATATTCCTTTTGTTTCCCTGCAACAACCTGAACTTAGCCAAACTGCTGATGGCGTAGCAGTAAACATCTTGTTTCTCCCCACGTCTCTCATAGAGCTGCCACTGACGCCCAAGTCTCTCCAGTGTACAGGGACACTTGTACAGCTGACGCTTCTCAAACTCATACACAGGGTCAGTCAGCAGGTCAGCGTGTTGACACAGATATTTCTCACACATCTGGTCTGGCCCAGACACCTTACCCACTTCAAAACTTATGACACCGTTCAAACCTAAAAATCAGAATCAAGCGAAGTCGCAGTTGTAAACCTACTAAAAATACACTTTTCTTTCTATTTAAGCCTGAGAAATAAAATTTATGACACCATTCAGAACTAGGATAGAATATATAATGAATTAATTTTTACAATGAAATCTTGACACACTTATTCATATTACAAAAGCTATATATTTTTTTCAAATAAACTCATCTTAACTAAAAACTTTTAAATAAAATATGGAAAATTATGGAGTATATATATATATATATATATATATATATATATATATATATATATATATATATAATTACCTGTATTTCCAGGTACTTTATCCAAGTTACCAACTAGAGGCGTGTCCAGGTCATTTAGTGTTTTCATATTTTTACCCACAATACCAACAGCTACAGGTCTTCCTGGTACATAGTCCCAAAACATTTTTCCTTGCTGATATATGAAAGTGACATAGGATGTTTTCTCATCTGTAAAAATATAATAATTATTTATTTTAATTTTTGAATCATAAAACAATCATTCTTTTATTTTTTAAGAGTTACTGAAATAAAAATATAACAACATACTACATTCAGGTTTAATGATTTTTAACAATAGCGCATAAGCTAATTGAAAAAAATAGCAACATTTAAAGCGTGATTAAATTTTAAAACATCTTTTACCCAATAATATTATTTGTCCTTGTTTGTTTATTGTTTCCCATCCACTGACAATAATTGCTTGAAAAGTGTTTACTTTAGAACCCTGAGATTAACAGGCATCAATTAATTATTGATAGAATGATGAAATTTGAAAAACATACACATTTTAACTTAGTGCGTGCTAACAAAATATTAATACATTTGATTTTAGGATAAAGTCACATTATATAAAAGCAAACAATTTTATTTTATTGTTTTTAGTTTCACTTTTAAAAAAAAAAGCATTAAACTAATTTACTCATTAGGAATAAAACACGTTTTACTTTTAACAATTATTTAGCTATAACATCTGAAATTAAAGAAATTAAGAATTTTAAAAATATTATACAAAGTAGAACAGACTAAGTGTAAAAAAAAAAACGAACTTTGGAAGAACTCGAGTGTGGTTGAACATTCTCCCATGTGACAATCAAAACTGTATCTAATTCAATCCCAGAGAGGTCATGAAACTTTGCTATGTCTTCTTTCGCTCTCTTTGTCACATTGCTAAATTCTGGTGAGCTATGACTGGCTGCATTGCCGCAGTTTTCATAAAGATGGTAATACACTTTTCCTTAATGACAGAGAATAAAAGAACGTAGTGATTACGAAATTTATAAAATATCTCGCGTGGGAACCAAATCAATGCATAAAATGTGCTGGTGAAGGTTTTGTATTACCTTCACTCTAAAGATTGTAGCATAAATTAATATAAATAATATAATAGTTTATTTAAAAATATTATTTATATGATTTTTATATACATTAAAAAACATATTGAAATACACAAATATTTATCAATGTGCAACCCATTTTTCCAAAATTTAAATATAATTTATAATACAACCATTTCCAAAACAAATACATTTTCTTTCCTTAATTTGGCCAAGAAAAACCTCTCATATCTATAGTCTGAATAAGAAACCTAATTATAATTAACCGTGGCGTAGCGAGGTCGGGTGTAACCCGGTGCGGCACTTAATGGTGTAACCCCCCAGAGGCGTAGCGACCCTTCCCGGGGACAAACTTTAAAATTTTCGATTTGCACCCCCCTTAAACTTTCGATTTGCACCCCTCCTCAAGTTTTTCTCTATATATTTTGCTATTTTTAGCCTTGATGTCACCCCCCCCCCCCCCTAAATGGGGTCACCCGGTGCGGTTCGTCCCCGTCCCCCCTCGCTACGCCTCTGATAATAAATGTGTGATTACAAAAAATACAAAAATACAAACTAGTCTGATTAAATCTGTATAAACCTATATTTAACAGCTTATGACTAATTAATTACTGTTGAGTAACTTCTAAGCAAATACCTTTCAAAGGATCCATGCCAGTCCAAAACGGAGCTATGATGTTCATTTGCATTTGCCTGACCAAAGTTAGGTCTGATAATCCACTTAGCTCAGTTGCTTGTTGACCAAAGCTTATCACACCATTAGAGAACACCTGTGGAAAAAAATGTTAAACATATTGGTAGAGTACGAGTGTCTATTCAAGAAACTGTCACAGATACAGCGTGATACTCTATTTATTTGAAATCTGATAAAGTGAAACTATTAAAAAAAACTAAATTAAGATCGTAACACAAAGATTTAGAGTTTCAGGTTTATTTATAAGAGAAAATGACAGTAAAATTCTAATAGTAACTTACCCTAGCTCCAAATGTATAATCTTCTTCAAACGGAAGTCCACGGGAAAACATTATTGGCTGGCTAACAGAATATCCCCTAAACATTATTTGGTTATCTAAAACAATGTCTTGAGCTCTTTCACCATAGGGATAGAAGGGAACTGGAAATAAAATTTATCATATTATAGATAAAGAACTGTATTAAAACATTATTGGTAAGTGAAGCCAGGAATTTGTTTTTTTATTGTATATTAATTAAAGGCTGAATAATCATTTTAATTGTATTTTGATACTCTATTGTAAAGTAAAATACTAAATAAAAAGCTGCAAAATAATAAATAAAACTAACTCTTCATCTTTTAAAATAAAAATATGCAAGACAAGGTTTTCACGTTGTATATTTAATAAAAAATGTCAGACAAAAGAATTAAAACGAATTAATAAACGATACTTATTTAAACTAATCATATTTTGACTTCATTTATTTATTTTTCAAACTCATGTTTAATGTATGAAATAAATTAATATGATTTTATAATTAATTTAATTATCTAAGCTTGCTGTAATGTGTTATATTACTTTAAAATAGGAGAAAGTAAGCTGTCAACATACCAACACATGCCAGCTGTTGTTTCGATTCTAGCACCAGTCCTTCAGGACAAACACATTTCTCCACCCCAGGACTTTCAATATAGCAAGCATGGGAGCAATGTTTGATGGTACAGTCAGAACTTGCTGAAATATTTAAAATGTTGTGTTTTTCAATGATAAAATAACTTCTTTCTGCACACAAGGTTGGAAGAATTTAGATTGTGTTGTGACTTACCATCGCATGTTTTGGTTGTAGAGTTGTACACATATCCCAGGTGACAGTCACACCTGTAGCTGCCCAGCAGGTTGACACAGTCCGAGTTGTCTGGACACACCTTGTTGTTGGTACCCAGACATTCATTGACGTCAACAGAACAATCCCTCATGGTCCAGCCAGGCTTACAGATACACTCGCCATTGGTGTTGTCACAGAACTGGCTGTTTTCTCTCACACATTTACAGTTGGTGTCGCATGAGGTCACGCCGTAGGTAAAACTGCGACATTCTATGTTCAGTTGCAAACGTAAAAACGTAATAATATATATATATATATATATATATATATATATATATATATATATATATATATATATATATATATATATATATGG
Source organism: Physella acuta (assembly GCF_028476545.2). Lineage (NCBI taxonomy): Eukaryota > Metazoa > Mollusca > Gastropoda > Physidae > Physella > Physella acuta. The sequence continues at coordinate 595,785 of NW_026731622.1, read as the reverse complement.
ACAAATATATTAGGACAGGACACATGATCTCTAGGACAATAGACATAAGTACAAAATATTTCAAGTCAAATTATATCATGGACAAATAGACCTCAGACAAAATACCTCAAAATATTTATAATGTTTGGAATAATAAGTTGAAAGTCCCGTCTTTGTCACGCAAGTTGATGAAACATAATATTGTTATTCAAGTTTTTGTTCAACTTACTGTGTGATGTATATGTTGCACGAAAACCAGGCCGCCTTACAGTCCAATCAGATATGAATGTGATGTACATGTTGTGTCCTCGAGTTCGTATAACACTGGGATAATCAGAGTAGCTGCAATACTTGCCAATCTGCCTGTCATATGGGCTTACGCCGTCAAACACTTCTACGTAATCATAGGAACATTTTGAAGTAGCTTCCAGGTTAAAACTTAGGAATCTGCAAAAGGATAACTTCATGTAATAATTAGGGCTAAGCGGATGACGATTAGGTTTATCAGTTGATGTCTAATAACGATAGTATAAGTAATAGTCTTTTTAGTTGTTTTTTTGGGATTTGAATTAGGGTTGGCATTAACATTTGGCTTAGTAAATTTGTAGTAGTATTGAGGTTATTTTATATAACTGCAATTCAGTTAAGTGGTTAAAAGTTTAGGCAATGAATTTTTATATCGTGTAATAATCCACCAAAGTTTGTTTTGATTACAGCTCTCAAGTTACATCGATATAATGTTTGTGTTCATATCCATTTATTTGAGTTGTGTCGCTATTATTTAATGCTTGAGCACTAAACACTCAGGAAAAAAACTTGAACCTATTAACATCGCATTGAACTCATCCTTGATAAATTCTAGAAAATTTTCAAAACGAAACGAAATGCCACAAAAATAATGACATCAGCGATACTCGATGATAAAGACACTAACATTACCGCCTTAAGTATTGGTCTAATCTTAAACGTGTTCTGCATATATAGTTTCTTTTAGGCATCTCGTTGGGTAAGGGAAGGGGGGGGGGCTCTTTATCGCCCCATCCCCGAAATGTAATCCACCCACCCTCCCCAAAATAATTCGAGTGTCCCCCTTTCCTAGAGAAAAAATTCTGAAAGAAACACTATCTGCATGAGTAAGATTAAGTGGACAAAGATAGGAAAAGGGGCTAGATTATAGAAGTAAGGTCTATCTTTAGCCTGTATAATCTACATATGCAACCCGTGTTTCTTTCAGACTGTTTCTCCCCAGGGGGGGGGGAGGGGAATGGGCACTTGAAATTTTTGAGTAAGGGGGGGGGGGGGGAATTAGTGTACTAAATTACCGGGGCTCGAGGCGGACACTGGTAAAAGTATATTTTCTATATAAATTCTATTTTGTTATAGGGGTGAAGAGTTGCCTGAAAGAAACTCTAAATGTGACTTTTGTCAAGTTTGAGCTTAGGTGCAAGGTTTAGAGGTATGGCAACAACTATATTTAGTATGAATGTGCAGTAGCTACGTGTAGGTCAATGTTAAATCCGGCCAAAATGCCGATTTTGAAATTAAAACCCCTGTTCAATGACATTTTTGTTTTCGGTTTAATTTCAAGTTGAGGTGTCCATACTGCATCAACATAATAGGCCGTTTAATGTTGATTTTCACCGAATTGTGTATGATTGTAGATTAACACATTTTTTATAGCAATTTTATGGAACAAACAGGCGAGGCTTCTAGACTAATCAGCCAAAAATATTGGTTAGTTATGTTTTTTGTTTCGAAAATTGAATTACGCTTGTTATTATCTTTGAAAACCTAGAAAATTAGAAATAACGATTACATTCATATTTAAAATGCCATTATAATAGCTTCATCAATACTAATAATCCTCAAGTTTGAATGTTAATAAAAATGTTTTAAAAATTTACTTTTGGTTAAAAAGCGTAAGTTTATCTTTTTTATTTTTACTAAACACATTTTATGTCGTTTTATGTTTGAAGATTTTGCCTTGAAGATTTTTACATTTCTAACAATTTTAAATTATTTAAAAAAAAAGTAATTTGACACATTTTCGCCTAATATCATGCTAAATCTAAAGAATGCTGAGTATTCTGGTTCTGATAGTGAACCATACATACACATTTTTTTCCACATAATGGAAAGCATTTGGGGCTGCCACGTTGAAAATGAAGACGTTATGAATAGACAACTCCAAATGCAAAGCTACCTTAAGGACACGACACTTCCTTCCTCAGCACTGATCAACCAAGAACAGTTGGCGTTGTTAAAGTAATCCAATGGGTGATTAGGGCTTGTTATAATGCCAGATGTATTTGACAATGTAGAACTGCAATCTAATTAGAAATAATCACATAATCATGTTAATTTTTTTACAATGATTTTAACGGATACGAAAGTGATTAATTAAAATAGCTGTTGCGTTTCTTTAGAAATCCTTTTAGGTAAGCACGATTTTACTCTTTTTACAATAATAAGTCTTAAAGCAATACAATATTGATAGTCGTCTTTTAATTTACGACAAATTTGTAAAAAGATTAACTTTTAACCCAAGTTTTGTTTGACTGTTGAATGGACCCAATATTTTTGGGTCCGAACATAACTCAATACAGCAAGCACACCATTATAATATTAAAGTGGAAGGTCTAAAAATAGTGGAGACATCTACTTAACTGTGAAGTAGTGTTGATTTACAGGGAGAGAAAGTAAATAAGTTATCACTTAGTAACCATTTGAGAGAGAAAGAGGCCCAGACAAAGACCAACCAATGACAGAAGAAAAGATTCAGATAACAAACATTTGAAGATGTAATATGGATACAATACAAGCAAGATGAATATAAATGGGGACAGCTGGATAATCTAGAACATAATCGAGTTGCCTAGAAGGGTGTATATAAGCAGGTCTGATATGAAATTACTGACTGAGTCAAGTTTTGAAATAGTTAATAGTTGGTCGTAAAGTCGGATACAGTAACTGTAAACTATTACATTTTATAACAATGTGTAGGAGGAAACGTCTGGTTACTACCTTAGACAAAAAAATGTAAGGGTAAGTTAAATATTTACGTATTGGGATACACGACCCATTGCCAGACTCCGTATAGCCGTTTTCCTCCATACATTGACATGTGTAGCCTCCATAAGTGTTATTACAAAGTGTATAATGTGGACAGTAATGTGTGCCTAGGGTACACTCATCAACGTCCAAAGTACAAAATTCTCCAGTCCAGGGGGCCAAACAGCTACAGTTGCCAGTTCGGGTGTCACATCGAGTGTTGTTGGTCGAGGAACACGCACAATTTTTGTAGCAGTCTGGTCCGTATGTTAGATTTGGGCAGTCTACAATGTTGGAAATGGTGTAGATTTTTCTAGATCATATATGAATGAAATGCTAATAAATAAATACATTTACATTAAAAAATTGACAAACAAGAGATGCAAATTAATAAATCAACCAAGTCATCGCAAATTAATTTATCATAAGTATATTAGAAAAATGATATGAGTAGGAATACGTTGAGTTTCTTTGACACTATAACTGACTTACCAACACAGTTATCCTCAACCAACACCATTCCAATGGGGCAATAACAGTGTTCTATAGAGGCTGCATAGCTAGAAATCTTCACACAAACATGGGAACAGTTTCTTTCTGTGCAGGTATTACTACTGACTGTAGCTGAGGGCAACATATAGCAACTATATATATATATATATATATATATATATATATATATATATATATATATATATATATATATATATATATATATATATATACATATATATATATATATATATAACATAAACACAATTTATTTTAAATGCAATCATAAAGGCATATTGTTCAGTCTAGCCCATAGCGCCAAATCGCGCCCTTTCCGACACAGTGAATGACTATAAAACAGAGGCGTAGCGACCCTTTCCGGCGCCCGGGGACAAACTTTCGATTCCCCCCCCCCCCCCCCCCCCCGCTGAAACTTACGATTTGCACCCCCTCCACTCGAAATTTCAATTTCCACACATCCACCTTAAACTTTTGATTTGCACCCCCCCCTTCAGACTTTCGAATTGCACCACTTTTGATTTGAAATTCCCCCCGCTCGAACTTTTGATTTGTACCCCCCTCAAACTTTCGATTTGCACCCCCCCACCGCCCTAAAACTTTCGATTTCCACCACCCCCCCCGCAATTTTTTTCCAACCCACTTTGGCGCCCCCTAAGGTCGGCACCCGGGGACATATGCCCCCCCCCTCGCTACGCCTCTCCTATAAAACCCCCAGCTTGTCCGCAAACCGAAAGATAGAATAATAATAAATAATATACAATAAATAATATACAATAAATAATAGGCAGTATTTAAAATATCCGTGTTTTACCTACCATATATCACTTTATCAATTTACGCATTTTTTTCTAGTACTTTAAATTTTAAAAGTTTACAATAGTTTCACAACAAAACCATTGCGCACCCAATGAACGTGATGACGCGTCTATAATAATGCGGAATAGTTGATTAAAAATTAGAAGTAGTAAACAGTACATTCAGTGAATAAAATAAATAAAAGATTGCCTTTTATCAATCCAAGCTAATTATAATTTTCTAACAATAATTTCCTCTTCCACATCCGCACAGTTTTCATTCACATTTTACTAATTATATTATAGCAACACTAATTCCTTCTAGGACGCCCGTAGATTTGCATTCACATTTTTTTTTAGCGTGAGTTAAATTTATTTTTAAACTACCTCCCTTGTCAAATTTAGAAAAAAGAGTTTAATTAATTAGATTTTTCTACTCTACTGTTATTATGTTATTAAAATGTATCCACTTTTTCTGAGAATCTAAACGAAAATGATATTTGACATTAATCTTTTTAATATGTTTTAGCAGTGTGCGAGTATTTAATAATTTCTTGACGTTATGCGAAAGAGTAAAAACAGTGGAATTTATAAAATAACTGTATGTCGTTATATAAACAAACCCTACTCTACTACTTATAATAAGACACTGCGGTGCCCTGAAAAGTTCAGCATGGTGCGATGTTTACTTTTATGGTTCCAAAATCTATAGCGATGACAGAAGGAAGGACTGACACAGCCCGCTTATATTATAGATATATAACTTATATATATATATATATATATATATATATATATATATTTATATTTATATATATGTCTCACCAACACATTGTCCGCTTGTGTCCATGACCAGTCCAGGCTTACACGTGCAGTTAAAACTTCCGTTTAAGTTCTGACAATCTGAGTAGTCTGGACATGCCAAAGAGTGTTCATAGCATTCATCAATGTCCACAGAACAGTCATGTGATGTCCAGCCTGTTTTACAAGTACACTGACCATTGGCACTGTTGCAAAATTCTGTGTTTTCTTTTACGCAAATACAAGGCATCGAACAGTTTTTCGATGTCCAGCCGTCCTTACAAACGCACTGACCAGTGGCAAAATTGCAAGATTTTGTGTTTTCGTGAACACAAACACAGGGCGTTGAACAGTTTTCTGATGTCCATCCTTCCTTACAAACACACTGACCAGTGGTGCTGTTACAGTACTTGGTGTTCTCCAGGACACAGGTACATGGTGTTGTACAGTTGGCGTCGTAGGTAAAATTAGAACATTCTAAGGAAAGTATTTTAATATAAGTTCATATATAGATATAGTATGCATTATATATATATATATATATATATATATATATATATATATATATATATATATATATATATATATACATATATATATATATATATATATATATATATATATATATATATATATATATATATATATATACATATATACACACATGCATATATTTATATAAATGTGTATGGCATTAAGGATTTGTTACTTCCGGGCATGAGTCAAATTTTCCAGGAAGTGTGTCCATCGGGCAAATCTGCCTTTGGGCAAATAAGAGCATATTTTAAATATTCAACATGTACATTTAAAAAAATCTCCGACTGAAATAGACCGCTACTTTAAATCTATGGGAATATAAGTTCTATAGCGATCTGTTTGAATCTTCGAGAAGCTTTTTAAGTTGTATGGGTATGCTATATTTTTAAACAAAGTATTATCAATTTAACCAATCCCATTGCAAGATATTCATTTTGAGTTTTTAAAAATACAAAATTTAAAGACCAAACTGATTTAGAGCCTGAGTTAATTGTTTCTAAACGTTTGCCAACTTATTTCAGAGCCATCAAATAATTTGAAATTGTGTCAATACCTTCACGTTTAATGTACTACATAAAAAAACCCATTGTTTTCATAGTAAATTATTAAATATGATCTCATCCCCCTTTAGCACGCGTACCGTTGATTGGCGTATTAGTTATTGAAAATTCAGTTTATTTTCTTAACTGGATGTAGAAATTTTTTACTCCACGCCCTCCCCTGGGTGATAGCATTAAACCGTTCACAATCCAATTAGTAACGATGTTATCAGTTTCCGTTTATTAATATAGCTGAATGTTTTCTTCATATTTAGCAAGTCTACGTCATGGTGTTAACCCGCTCACTTCCTTTTGTCGTGATTAGTCGTTTTGTACTACATATAAACTATTTAACTCTAATTAACCGTTAATTCTTAATTAAACTGGGAAAGCATTTCCCCTATATACTTGCACTTTTTTTTGACTTGGTGCTAACCGGGCGTCACGCGTTGCAGTCAGCATCCCCACCCGCACTGTGATGACATTGCTGATATGCAGGTATATAATATTTATATTTGAGAAATCCAATAACCAAATGCAATGTTACATCTATGTTACTACCTACCATGAGTCCAGTACGACAATCCAATTCCTTTTCTGTATCCACTGTGATAGTAATCGTAGTACATTAAGGGATACAACTTGATGTGAAGCTCGTTGCCGGATGACCTCACAATGCCTTGAGGGTATGGATAAGGATAAGGCTGTCCATAGAAAATAGCAATCATGTTCGCGCTGTCGTTTCTCCCATCATAAATCTCAACAAAACCAGGTTTGTTTCGGTAATCGTTTGAATAGAGGAACAAATCCAGCATATGGAACCTGCATCAAATAGTTAATAAGAAAGAAAAATATTACAAGACGTGTTTACTGCAAGTAGACGTTATAAAAGTAATAATAATCATTTTGGGGTTCGTAGTGAATTATTGTACTCATGTTTTTATGGAACGAGCCTTCATTCCCACCCGCACATTGCGTATCAGTATCACTAATTGAAAATGTAAGAAGTAAAATTAATTGCACCTGTTCTGTAAATACAGTGTTGAAGCAAAAGTTTAATCGGAATCTTCACAAACAAAACCATTTACTAGTGATATAAATTGATCCAGGTTTATAGGTGCTTTTGTTTTTTGACAGTTTTAAGGTATTGAATGCTTTTTTTTTCTTTCACATATAAGTTTTATTGTTCATTGTGATGAATATCTTAGGAAAAATGGTCAATGCACTCAATTTAAAACTTTTGTTTTTGCCTTGATAAAGCTATAGGATAATACACTCATGGCAGCGTGGTAAAACTATCTGCATTCAGAATTTGTGGCAACTTTATCGGTTTTGTGTATTTGCAATATATTATTATTATTCGAGTGAATGTGCATAATAGTTAAGCATACATTAGAACTTGTTTTGGATATATGTGTTAAAGTGTATCAAACATACGCAATTAGTTTAAAAATTCAATGCACATTAAACTTATATTTCATTGAAAGTTTGTACATATTTAATATATTTAGGATTCTGTCAGAGCTACTGTTAATTTGTTTGGAAGTTAAGGGGGGGGGGGGTCCTTTTTGGCATCCCGTTCTTATAAGTAATGAAGTCAATTTTGTGGCGATGTTTAACGAACGAAAAGGGACGAAGGAATAATGTGTCAGAAGATTAACAATAACAATATGCTAATTACTCCGGTCAATTTCCAATCCCCACACTAGGGCCAGTTATACTCCTGTACATTACCCAACCCAAACAACTGCAGTCGGACATCACACCCAACCAATTACAAACCTGTCATTTAGAAAGATGGGAGACAATGGTAAAAAAAAGATTAAGAACATGTTAGGAATAGATTAGTGTAAGTATAAGAATAAGTGTAAGCATGAGTGTAGGTGTAGGTGTAGGTGTAGGTGTAGGTGTAGGTGTAGGTGTAGGTGTAGGTGTAGGTGTAGGTGTAGGTGTAGGTGTAGGTGTAGGTGTAGGTGTAGGTGTAGGTGTAGGTGTAGGTGTAGGTGTAGGTGTAGGTGTAGGTGTAGGTGTAGGTTACTTGCAATTTCAGCTTTAACTTACGTAATCAAGATGTGGTGCCTCTATTTCCGGATTATAAAATACCAATAACTTAAGTACCGTTTCAGTTAGATTTACGTAATTCCCGTATACCGGAAGTAGTATTTTACTCTCTTTCCGATGTAACAAATAAAACATCATTTGATAATTTTATATCGAAGTTGTCGAAGTGCTAAGAATTTTTCGCCTCTGTGTGTTTTCTCGAAAAACGAGCGATTTAGTGACAAACGTGTATTTCATCTATAAACCTATTCCACTGGAAGTGCCATCCCAATTCTTATCATTATTTAACAATGTACGAGAAAGTTAAGATCAATCTCGCTTAATTTTTACTTTCTCGTGTAATGAGATTAGATAAAGTATTGTAATCTTGCAGAAAAAGAAAATCGAGATTTTTGCAAATCTCTCTGAGTCGGAAAAACATAGTTTTGCAATCTTGTCCGTATGTCTCTTTCTGTGTGTGTATGTGTGTGTGTGAATGTGCGTATGTGTCTGTGAACACGATAACTTGAGTACCGTTACAGCTAGGTTGATGAAATTTCATATAAAAGTATTATATCAAATTTGTAGTTCCGTAACAACTTTTCAGCGATTTCCGATAACCGAAACTGGACTTATTCTACTTTCAATTTTTCAAAATCCTATAACTTGAGTACTGTTTGGGATAGATACATGAAATTTCACACGTAACTATCCAATTCTGTCAATATTTGAGTAATTTCCGTGAACCGGAATTAGTAATATACGCTGTTTCCGACTTCTCAAAAAACGCATGTGAATTTATAAGGTAAGCCTACTAATAATATTCCGCACTATTATACACAGATTTTTTGGCGTTCACTTGGTGCGCAATTATTTTTTCTACGAGATGTTATCTTAATACTACTAAAACTCAAGTTTGTTTACATGTTTGAATATTTATTTGGTTTTTTTTTGTTTGTCTGATTGGCTAATGGAGAGAACCTGCTCTATGTATAGAGCTGTAAAATAGTATGTAGGTAGAGAACAATTTTTGTTGTCAGACAGACTGTTAATCACAAATTTATTTAAAGACGTTTATTAATTTATTGGTATATTTATTGGTAGATTAACCACATTAATTTTAAAAGTTTAGAAAAACGACTTTACTTTGAGTGAATAGTGACGTCACATGATTTGTTTACTTTTTAGTACAATAAATGGCGGATCCAATACAAGATTTCGTATCTTATTCAGATCTTTAACGCGTTATAAAGCTAATTTTCTGTCGGCTATAACTTTAACAATACGTCCGTCTGCTGTGTTTAGTATAATTATTATAAATTATATAAATTTTCAACTGTCTTTTTCATTTAGTTTTACAATAAATTTCTCTAGCTCTAAAATCTGCCCAAGATATTTATAGATCTAGATCTAGAATCTAGGTCAAACCAAAGATTAGTTAGTTAAAATTACAATCCATTTTGAAAACCTTATTCATTTTGAGTTTCTTTATTAAACTACTTTAGTCCTTAAATACTTGATATAAATCTTTGTGATTTATCTATCTAGATCTAGCAAGAGCTACGCAAAAACTAGACCTAAGCAAACCAGTCGTAGAATATAGATAATTCTCTCTAGATTTAGATAATAATGAGTTTCTATATACTAAACTATTTCAGACCTTTATTATTTATATAATCTTTATTTGTTTAGCTATGGTATTGGCTAATTTAATATAAAATTTAATTTCAAAGCTACTAGACTTAGATCTAGATCTAGAGATAGGGCCTATGCGCGTAAATCAAGTTGCATAAGGAGACTCAAAGTATTATTATATCGCACAAAAAACATCTGTGACGTCACTAGTCTAGATAGCTAAGTTGTTAGTGTAATAGGCTTTCATGCGGGTGGCACTGGATCTAGACACATCACGTCAATATTAAAAAAAAATAATTGAATTAGTTTGTTTTTTTAGATGTGAATGATAAAGTTGCCTTTCTGAACTTGGCGGGATACATTGCAGGTGAAGTAGAGTTCATCTGTTTCTTTGCCCCAATATATGAAGGGATAGTGTGGTCAGAGACATGCTAGGCCGGAATCGTTTTTTTAAACGATAAAAACATGTTGTCTGAGACTTTGCGGGACACTGGGCAGGTGAAGTAGAGTTGAGTACGTCACCTGTGACTGTCAGTATATGAATGGATAGTGTGGTCAGACCTATGCTCAGCCGAAATCGGTGTTTTTAAAAGATAAAAAACGTCTTTTGAAAGTGGGGTCTGGTTATTTTGTGATGATAAGTGACAGACGTGATGGCATTTATGGATGGCCCCCAAAACCAACAGTTATCCAAGGGATGACCGGGTAAGTCTAGTTCTTTTTTTAAAAAGTTCAAGAAATTAAAAATGGATTAAAAATCATGTCTATATCCCGAGGTGCCGTCCCCCGTAGCGTTATTTAAGAATATTTGAGAAAGTTTAAGGGAGATCGCTTCCGGTTTATTTAAGGTAACTTTAATGTCAAAATTGAAGAGAAAGTTTTATTCTTTAATACTATATTTAATTAATTATGAACGGATTGAAACACGGGTAAGGATTTATCTTAATTATAAAAATAAATTTCGGTTAACATTAATTCTATTGAAAAATGCCTGTACTTACTTTAACGAAATGACCTGTCCTTTCTCTGCTTGTATTGTCCAAGAACACAGAAGATAAATACTTGTTGAATGGTACCATCTATAATAATACGTTTCGATACTACCTGCCGACTCCGTTAAGGTTTTACCGCAAGCTGCAGGAATGCAGAACCGTTTGTTTTAATAGTTAGTATTAATATAAATAGGCGTGAGGTAACAGATATGTCGTAAATTTTTTTACACGTGTCAGAGATGTGTCAGACGTCTAATCAAATGCCACACCCACTATTAACACATTTATGTAACATGTAGTTATGGAAATTTGTGAAGTTAAAATGGAAAAGTCTAAATAGTTTCAATTTTCCAGAAAGCTTGATATTAGAAAGGTGAATGCTTATTGTTACATTATCAGATACGAGACTATGTTAAATTATTGCATTTTAGAATGAAGCATCAAGATCATAAGCTAGTTTTTAATATTGGAAACAATTATATTACAAATCTAACGATATTCTAAATATATGATGAGCTCCAGCCAATCAAACACATAACCTACCATCACAGTGTGTCTGGTTCACAATGTCATGGTTCACCAAACAACGACACTCGAAAGATCCATGTGTGTTATCGCACATTGCATTTTCTACTGATTCAATACACGGAGGCCTCGGCAGATTGCATTCATCTACATCTTCAGTACACCAAGTCGAAGTCCAGTTAGAGTAACAGATACAATGGCCATTGGTCTTGTCACATGACTTTGTGTTTAACTGATCGCATCTACACCAGTTGGAGCAGTTTTCTCCGTAAGTCCAGTCATCACAATCTGTAATCATTTTGTTTGAGCTATTGCTATTATAATTATTTTAAATATTATCAACATCGCCAGATAATATAAATATAAAAAATAATATATATATCTGTTTTCAAATGTAATGTAGTGTAAGAAAAAATATTTTGCACAAAATTACACGGCTTTTTTATGTTGATATGAAGAAAAAATCAAAACTAATATTTAACTAACATGCGTAATGCCTAGACTTTATACATATAATATTTTTCTAGTTAAATCTGATTAATAACATTTCAATGTAGGAGTAAAGTTTGTTTCCTTGTTTCATAAAAATATAATACAAATATAAGAACTAAAATTTCAAGTAAAAACAACAGACGACATATTTTTTATGGATATAATACATTAGCTACCTACCAACACAGGTGACATTGTCTTCAGGATTCAACCTCATGCCTTTAGGACAATAACAGTCCTCAGTTCTTGGGTTGGTTGATGTGACACCGCAGAAATGCGAACACTTCTTTTGGGTACAGTCTTTGGGATCTATTGGTTTCATTTGTACATAATTGTGGAAATCAAACGTTTTTAGTTTATGCATATAATTTCATGAATAAAATTTATTTAACTGTAAAAGTCGAGCATCTATCTATCGAAACGTGGCATTCAACAAGGGTTAGGATTAGACTCACATTAAAGTTCATCTATCTAAACGTTTAGTATAACAACTCTGTGACATTCATCAAGGCAGACCCAAATTAAAGTTTATCTATCTAAACGTGTAGTATAACCACTCCGTAAGTAGGTTTTCTTTAGAGCCTAATTAACTGAAAGACGCAATGTCGCATTTTGATATTTAAACCCACCTGAACATTGTCCTGCACTATTAAGAGTTAGTCCAGGTTTACAGTCACACCTGTAGCTGCCAGGTGTGTTGACACAAACAGAGTACAGGTCACTGCACAGGTTTGGGTCATCGCATTCATTGATGTCCACAGAACAGTCCACAGATAACCAGCCGTCTTTACACACGCAGTTGCCGTTGTAGTTGACACAGTAAAGGGAGTTGTTTTGGTTACAGATACAGGAAGTGTTGCAGCTCTCTAATCCGTAGTTGAAAGGTGGACACTCTTAGAAAAACACGTTAAAATTATGACATAACATCATACAAACACTCACTTTTGCTTGCGCATCAGTGGCGTCATTATGTCGAGTGTCGCACAGATCAGTAACTCATGTTGTCATCCACCTCAAAGAAAACTATATATATATATATATATATATATATATATATATATATATATATATATATATATATATATATATACATACAAGTATTTATAATTGGTATTAGTATGTGTATATACATTTTTATATTTTGCTTATAAAAGTTATTTTTAAAAAATTGAAGCTTCTCATTTTTTGGACTTAATTACCACCGATATTTTAAAATGTTTTTAGCTTTCAATTGTCTTTTAAAATATTTGATATTTTTAATCGAATTGTTACATAATTTAACCTATTCCATTGCAAGGTATACATACATTTAGAACTACCAAAATGTCAAATTCAAAAATCCCTCTGCGATATTTTCTCTCTCAGTTACCCACCCGAAATTTTTCCTCCCAGCTATCATTGTATTATCTATATATCTATATACTACTAAAACTCAAGTTTGTATTTTTGTTTTGTTGCATTAGTGTAAGCCCTGCTAAGGGGGATACCTAAAATCTATACTTCTAGGCTTATCTAACTAACTACTGTCCGGTCAGTGCAAGCCCGGATAAACCCAGACTGGTTAATAATCTAACCTTAGTCTAAATAATAAAACTACTAAAAATAAAACAAAACTTTAACAATATAATAACATTTATTTAACAAAAATATGGAACCAAAACTTACATAAAAATAACTAAATCTCTAGAATCTAGATCTAGACAAAACAAAACAATTTATATACAACAAAACAGAACTCAACGAAACAAAACAATTTATATATAACAAAACTCCCAATTTCGGACTACGTCACAAAATAATAAGAGCTAGATGATGTACTTTATACTTGATGGGAAGAGGAACGCCTTCGCCCTTACCTCATCGCTTCAGCACACAAAAAGACATTACGTAGAAAACATTACGTACAAAACAATATATACCAAACAAACTTCACGCGTGAGGTGTGCCACGCGCCCACGCAGAAACCGACCCTATCTATATCATGCCTCGGGTCAAAAGAAAGAAAATTATCCGAGCGGTCAATTTATATACTGACCGCTTCGGACGGAAGGGGAACCCCGTCCGCTCCCCATTGGATCATCCACTCGCAGATTCGCACCAAATAAAATAATACAAAATAAATAATCCATTCACCCGCTCACATTAGGTAGAGCTGTGAAATACGTATTTAGGTAGAGAATAATTTTCTTTTTAACAAAACTGTAAATTACAAATTTATTTAAAGACGTTAATTAATTTATAGATATATTCATTGGTAGAAACACCTCTTTAATTATAAAAGTTCAGAACAATAACTTTAGTTATAGTGACGTACATGATTCATTTACTTTTTACAACAATTCATGGCGGCTTCATGGAAGATCATGTTGTCCATTCAAAAGTGTAACGCATTATAAAGCTAAATTTTCTGTCGGCTATAGTTTTAACGATACGACCGTTTGCTATTTTTATTCGCTTCCAACACTTTTCAACAGTTGTTCTAATATGAGTATACAATATATTTCTCTAGATCTACAGATAAGCTGCCGGAGGAAAGGAAAGATATAAATCTAGAATGTAGATCTAAAATCTAAGTCAAACCAAAATTAATTAGTTCAAAATAAAAACACAATAAATTACTGATTTTCTTTATCATTCCTTAAATATTTGATATAATCTTTGCTTTTTAGCTTCAAGGATAATCTAATTCGACAATACAAGGGATTTGTCTATCTAGATTCTAGATCTAGAGCTACGCAAAAACTAGACTTAAGCCATCAATAGATTTTACATCAAGATCTAGCTCTATCTAGATCTACAATCTATGTCAATAATGAGTTTCTATACAAAATTATTTCAGGCCTTAATTATTTTATATAGATCTAAATCTTTATTTGTTTAGCTATTGGAATTAAATACAATTTAATTTGAAATTAATCGGGAGCCGGACGTTTTCACGAAAGACACTTGCCCGAATGCGTCACACGCCCGAATGGACTTGCACGAATGCGACAAATGCCTTAATGGACACTTGCCCGAAAGCGACAAATGCCGCAAAGCCACTTGTCCGAAGGCCGTTTGCCCGAATAATTTAAATATTAAATTAAAAAAAAAAATATTACCAATTAGGCATACTCAATCAATTCAAGTTTGATAATCATCATAGTTCCAAGCAAAAAAAAACAACAACAAACAAACAAAACAAAACAAATTTGTTTATATTTTTACAAGCTTTTATTTAACTCAATTCCTCTGTCGTCAGTCTTTCGGCAGTAGATCGAAACGCCCGAGCGAAATTAAAAGCACTTCTAACTGACAGATACTATTCGTAGTTGGTACGTGGGTCAAGATATGAAGACAATGCATCACGACATTGGAGTTCACTTAATTGGATGCCTAATTAATTTTTTTATCAGTTAATTAAAATTTTTGATCAAATTAGTAGGCAGTCTTATCCAACTACTCAACACTATTATACACGCGTTATCACGTTCAATAGCGCGTCATCACGTTCAATTGGTGCGCAATGGTTTTTAGTCACGTAACTCTAGTGTAAATACAACATGTAAAGTACTAAAAAAAATTCATAAAAAAACGTTTTAATAACAAGCTTTTATGTAATAATGCACTAAAAAGGAGAAAATAAATTATAGACTACTATTTAAATAACAATAAAGAAAAGCGTGGGTCTCTTCCTAAACATTAGTAAAGGTATGCAATAGATACTAAAGTGACCCACGCTTTTCTTTATAGTTATTTAAATAGTAGCCTATAATTTATTTTTTCCTTTTTAGTGCATTGTTACATAAAAGCTTGTTATTAAAACGTTTTTATGAATGTTTAAAAAAATATTTAGCTTTTATTTTTTACTTTCTCGGAAATACGAAGTATAAAAAAGTATTGTAATCGTGCAAAAACAAATCGAGATATTTGCAAATCTCGACGTTTTAGGGCTCCCTGAGTCGGAAAAACATAGTTTTGCAATCTTGTCCGTATGTCTGTTTGTATACGTTCCTGTGTGTGTGTGTGTGTGTGTGTGTGTGTGTGTAAACACGATAACTTAAGTACCGTTATAGCTAGGTTGATGAAATTTCATATATAAGTATTATATCAAAATCGTAGATCCGTGTCAACTTTTGAGCGATTTCCGATAACCGGAAGTGTTACTTTTTCTACTTTGAATTTTTCAAAAGTCTATAATTCTCTACCTTCTGTCAAATTTTGAGTGATTTCCGTTGACTGAAAGTAGAAATTTACGCTATTTCCGATTTCTTTAAGAAAAACGAATTTAAATTTATAATGGACTAAAAATATTACGCACATTTTACTTGGCGTTCACTTGGTGTGCAATTCTTTTTTCTACGAGATTTTATTCTATTTTAAAAAGTTTTTTTAAGTAGCCTATTTATAATGGTTTAAAAATCATGTCTATATCCCGAGTTCCCATCCCCTGTTGTTTTATATAAGAATATTTGAGAAAGTTTAGGGGAGATCACTCCCGGTTTATATAAATATGAGAAAAACTGCTTTATTCTTTAATAAATGTAAGGTGATGTTTGGCGGCGGTGCCTTAAAATTCTTTAGATGAATGATTTGAACACCGTGTTAAGCCGACGTGTTGCCGTTGTTAGATAGCGATTATAACACGGTGTAGGCGGCGCGGCGTCTCGCAACATTGAATAGATTACTGTTGAAGTGATTACTTAATAAAGCAAGTGCGATTCATTTTAAAAACGTTTAAAAAAACTTTTGTACACTTTTTATATAGCAAATAAACATTTATTAAGAATTTCTGCGTGGTAATTTATTATATTAATTATTTTCCCTTTATTTTTGTTTTGATGCGTATTATTTATCAAAATGTCAAATTTAAATTGATGACTATTTGGTAATATATAGTGTTAACATTTTTCGGGCAAACGGCCTTTGGGCTAGTGGCTTTCGGGAATTTGTCCCATTCGGGCAAGTGTCAATTCGGGCATTTGTCGCATTCTGGCACGTGTCCATTCGGGAAATCGGCCTTCGGGCAAAGGCATTCGGGCATGTGTCTTTCGGGATTTAGACGTAGACCCGAAATAATCGGAAGTGCCTAGATAGCTGAGATGTTAGTGTAATAGTTACCATTCGAGACACATCACGTTAACGTTATATTTTTTCCAATTCTTTCAATTTAAAAATAAAATGTGAATGATAAAGTTGCCTATCTGGACTTGTTTAAAAATGTTTATTTTACTCACCATGAGCCCAATAGGAGCCACTAAACCCGGGCCGCGAACCTGACCAATCAGACTGGAATCTCACGTGCATCTGGTTTTTTGTGGACCTAATGACAATGTTTGGGAGTATAGATTCGTCCGGGTACCCACAAAAGTATCCCTCAATTCTAGAAAACTGTGGACCGGGACCGTCAAAAAACTGGACGTGGTCTATGCAGCGGAACTCAGACTCTCGTTCCAAGTTCAGACTTGTAAATCTTGAAAAAAAAGTTGTGTGAACACAAGTTAGCTTCAGAGGTGAATAATTTACATTTATCCTATGAAACATTTGGCCGGATCTCTGTTTTGATGTTTTGACGAAACATCACTAATACTAAATCGTCAAGCGAAAATTAATATGTGAATACTAGTCTATAAAACGTATGAGATTGTTTGGCAACCACATACCTGAAAGCGACAACCTGTCCTTCAGCCACTGTGATTGTCCAGCTACAGATGGCATCGTTAGGGTAGGAGTCGGGGAAGTTGGGGGAGAGAATCGTGCCAGCCTGGTCGGTTAAAAGACCACCACAGTCTAGAAACATGGAGATCACGTATTTAGAATTAACAAACCCCACCCCATACGTCTGTTCAATATTCTTTAGAAATCGATACATTTATGACATGTTGTCGTGAAAATAAAAGTGCACAACACAATAATATGTACAGGTTGTGGCAGTATATAGAAGTGCAGTTTAATCTAATATGATGAATACACAAATTAATCATATATATATATATATATATATATATATATATATATATATATATATATATATATATAAAGCTACGAGAGACGACTACATAAACACCTGATAAGGTGATATATGAACTAGTGGTAAAAATAATTAACCATGACCTGTAACATCTTTAAACCAACACTAACCGTTATTTAAATCTTGACCTACCTGTGTAGCAGGCGACAAAGCTAGACTGTGCCAATAAAACACCCACCAGAACAAGGCGAGGTAGTAAACGCATGTCTCTAATACCCGCCGTGCTCTGTGGATATCATGAAAACATTTCATTTTTGTTAATTTTGTTTTAATATATGATCCGTGGATTTATACATATTTGCATTCAATGAAAATTCAAATTTTTAACTGATATATAATGTAATAAAACTTTAATTTTAATTTTATAAAAAGTCAAGAGTTGATACATTAAACAGCGAAAGGTTGATTATATACAATACACAAATTTGATATATTGTCTTCTTTTGACAAGTCAAAAGTCAATGTTTAACAACAAGGAAGCTTAAAGCGAGCAGGCACGCATTTCTTGCTTTACAACAGTTGTGGACATAAATAAAACACGTTCATTTCACAAACATCTACCTACATTTCGAATTTATAAAATACAAGCGTTCACGGACGTTTATTAAAGGTCAGTTAAATTACGCATTGTAATTCGCGTAGTGATTTGTCGTTTGATTTCAGTTCAGGCAGCTCATTTGAATTGCTAAAGAAAACCTTTTAGTCTTCGTCATTTACATATAAAAAAAAAGCTGATTCAGTTTTTGAACTAGCGGCATATAGAGGTGGCTTTTCTGTTTCTGTGACATAAAAAAGAGATAGATTGATCAGCTCTATGTCCAGCCGCAAGTACGGAACCTATGAGATATAGGTGGACTCACGGACTCTAGCCCGTGATCTAGGACTAGCAATAGTGCGCTCTACCGGCCCACCTCGCCGTGACATGGAACATACGAAAAATATCCCGATAATCTCAAGATCTGTAAGTGATCAAGCCCCAATGCTTATAGCGAACTTTTCAGAAACTGTGATATTTACATTATGGACTTTCAGAAGTTAAAGCGCACTTTTCATTGCTTACTGTTGTTTGTAATAATATAATTTATTTTATCTTAATTTTGAATAGTCATACTTTTCAAATACAGCTTCATACCTTTTTAATCACGGTAATATAGTAATTTATTCCTGGGATTAAAATTCACTGAAAATAAAGACCCTGTTACACAATGAAATGTACACGAGACTAAAGATGTATATCTAAACTACCTTATCCAGTATCGCACCCCTTATTTATATACCTCTATAATCACGCACACTAAAACATATTTACGTGTAAATCACATAGAGGTGTGGCGATTAATTACTTAGTTGACAGCCAGGAAGGTTGTGTATCCTGTATCAACCTGTTATTCCAAGAACTAAAGTCAAGTACTTTCGCTGTACGGGTTTAATGTTGTTTTTACTGCTTCACTGTATTGGTTTAATGTTGTTTTTACTACTTTCGAAGATAACACCCAATGTTGTTGAAGTTGCATATAAAGCACATTGGCGTAGTAACACCTTATTTAACTTCCCGGATTCACTCTGTTCTGATGTTAACTTCATGCATAGCCATTTCAAAATAAGACTTTAGCCATCAACAGTTTCTTTAACTGCTCACTGTGGTATAACTAGACATTCATTAGGCCACCTCTTTAGTTTTTCTCTGTATGCCCACTGTGGTAAACCTAGACAATATTCTGTATGCCCACAGTGGTAAACCTAGACAATATTCTGTATGCCCACAGTGGTAAACCTAGACATTATTCTGTATGCCCACTGTGGTAAACCTAGACATTATTCTTTCTGCCCTTTATGTGGTATCGCGTAGCCCTCTCCTGGATATGCCCCTGACTGACGCAGTAAAAAGATAACAGCTGACATTTATTAGTGACAGGGTTAAACGGTATGTCCCGATTTCCCTTATCGTAACAACCCCCACCCCCCAGTACCAAACTTAATTCCTGATTTAATCAAGGTAACAAACTATCTTAGACTTTATGGCACTATACCAATAAATTAAGATAAGTCCTTTATCTTATTTTTTAAATATGTCATACGTAAATGCTGTTTTTGCATGTAGGTGGACGGGGTGGTTGCTTGCTAAAGCAAATTCCCTTAGTTTGACTTACAGGGGTAGATGAAGTTCGTTAGCTGGGAACAGCAACCCACCAAGGAAATCTCCGAAATAAAACAAGAGTGAAGCCCCGTAGGTGATGGGATTTTCTATTAGCAGCTTCTGAAACCAAGGTGGTTTCTTTCGTTTGGGTTCAACCATGTCGAGAGATGGGTTTTGCTGCATTTGTCACTCGTCCGTTACCCTGAGGATTTTACTTACCTAAGTGCAATCACTGTCTCCTGAAGAAAAAAAAGAAGTTAAACTTATTTGTACTCTCATGGCTTTACAACCAATATATACACAATACTAACCGTTTCAATATATAATACACCGATTTAATACATTCTGTAGTCTAGTCTTAGTAAATATGTACTTAGCGTTAAATCATCGTAAACAACTTCCTTGTTGCATCAATAATAAAGGTCATAAATATTTACTAGCCCGTAGTCCACATAGAACAAACCAATTCGCAACTTTAAAAGTGTCTGTAATAAATTTTTATGTTCTAGTGTTTACATTAAGTAAACACATGACCAAAACATGTTTTATATTGTTTATGTAATTGAAACACTTTGTTTATGTGTAGTTAAGGCTTTGGAGGCCGTCGTGGTCGGGTCGGTATAGCTCATGGCGGCTGAACCAAAAAGTACGAAGTTCGAACCCCCGGGTAGATGAGGCAGCTGGGGACTCAAAAAACAACAACAACAACAACTCCAAAATCAATATAACTTACGCGCCGACCCGCAGCGTATCATACGCCGCTATTTAGTTGTTTTATTTTCTACTTTTCAGTAATTCATAATTTGTGAATTCGACAGTACCAATGCTGCCACTGAAAATATTTGCTTTAAAACACTACCCCCCCCCTTTCCCCTAACCCCGACCCTACCCCCCCCCCCCGTGAAAGCAGTTACCTTAGTTACCTCCTGTAAGTTTAAAATCGAACTAAATTATCTGCCCCTAATAGAAACCCGGCTCTACGATTTGTAAACATTTAGCTTTGTAAACATTTAGCGTGACCACAGCTCACCAGACAATGTGGGGGTGGGGTGGGGGTGGTAGTGATAGTGATAGAGAGAAAGAGAGGGGACTGCAAGGAGGCGCTTGCAGCTTGTTTTCTACCGGCTCCCAGAAGAGAATTATATATATAGATGCTAACTGGGTATGATTGGGTGTATGACCTTCCAGTAAAGGTCACTTGCGGGGGCGCAAGAGTTCCTAAATGAACCCCAAAGGTCACGTGTTCGTGACCATGGCAAGCCACTTGATGGAGGCATCCGGCTGTGTTCAGGCATGGAATGGGTGGGCGCCACCATGCAACACTTAGCTTATACTCTAGTCTAGTTAACGATTCCGAGACTTTCGATCGCCGGAAACTGTAGTCTACCATCAACCTCATTTCAATGGCTTTCTTTCATTACTTTACGAAAGCAACTATCTACTTCACTTTAGACTTTCAATGGCAACCATCTATCTCAGTAAAATGGCTTTCTCCTATTGTTTTACAATGTTTCAATCATTACTATCAACAATGGTCCGCCCCTATTCGTGTTAGGGCAAACTCTCATGCGTGATTAAAGACGTTTTGACAACACAAAGACGTAACACAAACATGTCTTCGATCGATTGACCACACAACGACGTAAAACAAAACTTGCCAACAATCTATTGACACAATGATGGACTCTGATAAAGTCCTAGCTTCTAATTAATGCAAAAGTTATTGATTCGTTATACTCAGCTTCAAGCAGTTGGAAGTATTTTAAAAATACATTCAAATATTTTTATTTTAACATCTATCTAGTTAAGTGTTTTCCAAACAAGCTACGTTGAAAAATATATTGTTTTTATATAACTACTAGCAATCGGTAGCCGTTACACGGGCAATTCTGGTGACTATTCGCTCTCTTCTCTTTACTAATAGGCCACCCGGTTTTTCTTTTAGACCTTTATCTCCGGGGAACGGCATTTAAAACTGTCCGGAGGATGGTGTGGGGGATGCATGTGCGTGGGGGGGGGGGGGGGGGGGGCGCGGTTGGGGGTAGAGGATACTGGTTTTTCTATATTTTTTAATGAATTACTTTTTTAAATTTCGTTCGGATGTAAAAGAGAAAGAAACGGTAGAGATGAATGAAGAAAATGTATATATCTACGGAAAATGAGTAATGAAAGGAATTGTAATTCAGCTTTTAAAAAAGTGATTTTTGGAAACATAGGAAAATAAACGTTTTATTGATCAAGAGCATTGGAATGAAACATTGTTAAGATTTTGAAAAAAAGTTTTTTTTTTAGAAATACGCTGTCTATGTTTATACTTGTTTAAAATAACATAGACTAACAATACCTATTAGAAAAATTAAAACCAAATTATATACAGTATTAGTCAACAAAATACCATATTTTAAAATTAAGAGACTGAAATGATTTCGCTAAAAACCCGGCTGTTTTTTGTTGCTTTTGTTTTTTAAAAACACCAATTTTGGTTGAGTATGGGTCTGACCAGTCTATCCCTTCATATGCTGAGAAGACAGAAACGGGTGAACTCTACTTCACCTGCCCCGTCTCCCGATAAAAAACAAAACAAATTGAAATAAAAATGTAAGATTCACAAGTTGTGTCTCGAACATGTACCACCCGCATGGTATCAATTTCATTATCGTCTGATCTATTTAGGCACATTAACTTTCATGCAGAATAAAAGAGATACTTCAGAAACTTACGCGAATAGGCCCTATTAGCTATCTATCTATATACTGCTAAAAGTCAACTTTGTTTACATGTTTGAATATTTATTTGTTTGTCTGATTTGCTACTGGAGAGAATCTGCACTATGTGTAGGGCTGTAAAATAGTATGTAGGTAGAGAACAATTTTTCTATTCAGACAGACTGTTAATCACAAATTTATTTAAAGACGTTAATTAATGTATTGATTTATTCATAGGTAGATTAACCACATTAATTTTAAATTTTTTATACAATTGCTTAACTTTGACTGAATAGTGACGTCACATGCTTTGTTTACTTTTTATTACAATAAAATGGCGGCTTTCATCATAGACTTTGTGGCCCATTCAAAAGTTTAACGCGTTCTAAAGCTAATTTTCTGTCGGCTATAGCTTTAACAATACGTTCGTTTGCTGTTTTTATTACGTTCCAACACTTATATAAATTTTCAACTGTATTTTTTACAATAAATTTCTCTAGCTCAACAATATGTCCAAGAAAGTTATCTATTTGTTTATACATCTAAAAATAAGGTGGCCAAGAAAGTTATTTATAGGTCTAGATCTAGAATCTAGGTCAAACCAAAGATTAATTAGATTCCAACCAAAGATTAATTAGATAAAAATACAATCCATTTTAAAATCATAATACGTTGTTTTAGTCCTTAAATACTTGATATAAATCTTTGTGATTTATCTATCTAGATCTAGATCTATCTAGAATAGGTCTAATCTAGATCTAGCAAGAGTTACGCAAAAATTAGACTTAAGACTTAAGCAAACGAGTCGTAGAATCTAGATCTAGATAAATCTATGTAGATTTAGATAATTTCAGACCTTCATTTTTTAATATAAATCTTTGCTTAGCTATGTAATTGGCTAATTTAAGATAAAATTTAATTTTAAGGTTACTACTACTAGACTTAGATCTAGATCTATGCGCGTAAATCAAGTTGCATAAGGAGACTCAAAGTATTAAGTATACCATAAAAAAACATCAGAGACTTCACGAGTCTAAATAGCTAAGTTGTTAGTGTATTAGGCTTTCATGCGGGTTGCACGGGTTCTAGACACATCACGTCAATATTAATTTTTTTTTTTCATTTTTTTTCAATTTTTTAGATGTGAATGAAAAGTTGCCTATCTGAACTTGGCGGGATACAGGGAAGGTGAAGTAAAGTTCATCTGTTTCTTTGTCCTAAGCATATGAAGGGATAGTGTGATTAAGTACATGCTCGGCCGGAATCGTTTTTTTTTTTAAACGATAAAAACATGTTGTCTGAAACTTGGCGGGACACTAGGCAGGTGAAGTAGAGTTGAGTAGGTCACCTGTGACGTCAGTATATGAAGGGATAGTCCGAAATCGGGTTTTTTTGAAAGATAAAAAAATCATCTATTTAAATGTGGGGTCTGTTTTTTTGTGACGATAAGTGACAGACGTAATGTTTTTATGGATAACCCCGAAACCCACAGTTATCCAAGTGATGACGGGTAGTCTAGCATACTACTAAAACTCAAGTTTGTTTACATGTTTGAATATTTATTTGTTTTTTTTTGTTTTGTCTGATTGACTACTGGAGAGAATCCGCGCTATGTGGAGAGCTGTAAAATAGTATGTAGGTAGAGAACAGTTTTTGTTTTCAGACAGACTGTTAATCACAAATTTATTTGAAGAAGTTAATTAATTTATTGATTTATTCATAGGTAGATTAACCACATTAATTTTAAAGGTTTAAAACATTGACTTTACTTTGTTGGAATAATTTCGTCCCATGATTTGTTTTCTTTTTAGTACAATAAATGGCGGCTTCAATCCAAGATTTAGTTGCCGTTGCAGATGTTTAACTTTAACGCGTTGTCCTAAAATAATTTTCTGCCGGCTATATCTTTAACAATACGTCCGTTTGCTATTTTTATTACGTGTCAACACTATTATCAATGTTTTAACACTTCTTTTTTAAATTATACAATACATTTCTCTAGATCTAGGCCTACAGATCTGCTGTCGAAGAAAGAAAAAGTTTTGAATCTAGATCTAGATATTATAGATCTAGATCTATATCTAGGTATCTAGACTTAATGTAACTTATACATCTAGAATCTATTTGAGGGATTAATTATTTTATATAATTCTTTGTTTAGCTTTAATTTTAATGATCATCTAATTCGAGAATGAATGGGATCTATCTAGGTTCTAGATTCTAGATCTAGATTCTAGATTCTACATCTAGACTCAAGGTAGACTCTAAACTCTACATCTAGATCCAGATTTAACGTACATTCTACATGTAGGTTATAATCCCCCCTAGCCCCCCCCCCTGCCTACGCCACTGTCTAGCACCCATCAAAGTGAACAACACTTGGAAATAAGTGAAGCTGTGACTGGTGCATATAATTTGACACACATGCTAACAAATATTGTTATTATTCATCGAAACTGTAATATAATTAAATATAAATAATTGATTTTGTGGGGTGCGTACTTGAAATTTGCAAGGGGGGGGGGGGGGGCTTAAATTTCAGGGGAAGGGTGGACATTGGTAAAAGTATGTTTTGTATATAAATTCCATTTTGTTCTGGGGGCAGAGCTCCTCCGAAATGATGCCTGAAAGAAACTCTGCCCTCAGTGAATTTGCAAAAGATGATCCGGTCCAGTCCCAGATGTCATCCAGCCAACTTCTCTTTTGTTACCCTCGCTATCCCCCCCCCCCCTCACAGGCGTACATTAAGACATCAGACATCTTATTTCTAGGGCACGGATCCGTCTCTGGGGGCTTGTATTGAGTGTTCATGGCTCTCATCCATGTATGCACCTCACTATGCGAACGGCTCCAAATCTAACACCAGAAATCTCCTTAAAAAGTTAACAAAATAAAACTGGTATTGGGAACCTTTGGAGGGGAATATTATTGGGGCATGACAACTGTACACAGCTAATTCACATTTTTGCTATATGTAGCTTAAGCTCTCTTATATGAAGAGAGTTAACCAACCCCCATGACTGAATCACATCACCTAAATCGTGGCCATTGTTATTATTCTGGTTTGTTATAATTTTAATATCACGCGCTAGTAAATTTACAGCAATACTAAATTAGTTTGTATTCAATGGTGGTATTAAATACTTCAGCAAGTGTAATTCTGAAAACTTAAAAATAAAATGTAAGTTTTTCAATATTTGCAATTTTTTATTACAATAATATACAAGAAAATTTAGCTCAAGGTCATAATTAAATATCTATAAATACTACTTAACACCCCAAAGTCAACAGTTAACAAAGTCAACAATTGTTTCACCATAAATAACCATTTAACATAAATATTTGCATCTGTGTTTCTCGCTAGTGTCCAATAAATGTGACGTTTGTGTAACAATCTACATGGGGCCGTTCGTTGCTAGCGTCCCACTTATGGGACGCTTGTTGTACACTTGATATAACGAAGTAGTAAAAAAAAATTGTTATTCTTAAATTTCTATCAGATAGAAATATGGTACTGCTACAAGTTTCAAATGTATTTTGCACTTAAAATGTTAATATTTTAGAAGATATGCACAGAGACAGGACGGACCTAGAGCAAAAAGTAAGGACGGCAGCTATCTATAGACAGACTGTTTGGAATAGTAGAATAAGAGTAAAACACGACAACGTACAGTTCACGGGACACGTACTAGACTTGACTTATCCTAGACGACTCGACAATGACAGCACTCAAACACGCATACCATAATTAGCAACACCACAATGCAAAGAACATATTACACTGCGTTGGCCACCTGGCCCGCCTAATCATAACCGACACATCCCCTTTCATCACACCCTCCCCACCCCCGCCCCTAAACCTCATGATCCCAATACCATATTGACCCCATAACTGCATCCCCTTCGTCACCATGACCCCACCCCTGTGTTGAAATACTATGTTAAATACTAAGGATGATGTATTATCAAAATAAATTTCTAACAACATTAATTTGATTCCCACCCCCACAACCCCCATGCCCCCAGCATGTTTCGCATCATTTATCATTTGTCATTCATTTTCTTATTGTCGCTTATTTGTGTGTTTTTTTTATTTATACAGCTCACAAACAAACATTTTAAAGACATCATTTGTCTCTATTTTACTATTATCATATATGTAAGGTACTTTGGCCCACAACGTACAAAATGACACCAATGACCCCTACTCCTTTTGTATTCATTTTATTATCCCCAAATTAATACTTACAGTTGTTTTTGTTAACTTTACAAAATCTTTTATGAGAAAACTGTTAACCAATTTTTTATCTTTAAAACTCCACTGTATTCCCACACCCCGTGATAGCTACACGCCTTCCCACCCCTAACGTGTCGGTACTAAACATTCAAATAAACATAAACACCGACTTGAACATACCAACCTTTCACCCTCCCACTAAATCGCCCACACAACAATCTGTTCGTCAACCCCCCCCCCCCCACCTACACACACTATAAATAGTAACACCTCAGCAGTTAGATCACACAGCACAGTATTTGACGCATGGCTTGCCTTAAACACACACAGACACCCTCTCCACACCTCGTCAGACACATCTACCCCCTCCTCCTCTGTCCACTTCACCCTCAGACATAATAATAACCCCACATTCCCTTTAACTGATCCAATGACCCCACCACCCACCCCAACATCAATTTCGAATATCTATTCATTTACTTATTTAAAGTTCTAAATCATGCTTCTTTCCCCTCATCTTTCACACAGCAACCTTTTAAAAACTCAATTCGACCAGTACATAAATAAACACTCTTTCAACTGGTCATCACATTTTGTTTCCCTACATAGAAAACGCTTCAATTATCTCCTTTTGCAAAAACACTAATTTCTCTTTATGTAAGCAAGAAATGGCTGTTATTTTGCATAGAATTACCAAATGTAGCGCTCAGTTGAAAAACTAATATTGTAGTAAGTAAAGAAATCATTTCCGACCTGGGGGTCAATAGGGCAATGTAAAATAAATAACCGTTGTTCGTTACCTCGGAAAAAGAAAGGGATATTCGGGTCCGCACTATGCACGCCTAATTTGAACTTTTCTAAGATGAGTCATGTAGCCTACCAATCAGATTTGAACGGAGAGAGTGTACTGTTGCAATGTTGAGCACTGGATCCAAACTCGAGACTTTTGGGTTAGTAATTTAGCACTCTACCGTCAGACCACGCCGTCTAATGTTTATGTATGCAATCTTATATCAAACATAACAATATGCATTTAGAAAATACCATACAAGAAAACATAATAAAACAGTAGTAGACACAAAAACACTGGTCGTCAGGCAAAGATTGAAAGTTTGGAGGCTAGAGATTGTGTGTGGTACAAGCAGCACCGCTTAATTAAGAAATTTTATTCACTTCACATGTGAAACATATAGAAACATGATCTGTCTTTGACAGCAACCATGGGAATTTTTAATCGATAGTAAACATTCGCCCACTGAAACATTCTAGTTCTCTATCTACAAAAAAACATAGTTTTCTACAACTGGTTTCAGTTGTTACAGCATGCATATCAGCTATTCTATGCGTATGTGCTTATTAGTGCGGCAAAACACGCGTAACTAAGTGTTTAGCAACACACAGACATTAAACAAAGAACAGTTATACCAAATTTCTTGAACACTCAGAACATTTTTAGAGATGTTAATCTCCTAGCTGCTGAGATTTATTCAATAGTTTCGATATAAGGCCAATACAATTTCTTTCATAACCCCGACTAAAGTAAAAAAAATTGAACACTTTTCAACTCCTCCCCCCCCCCCCCCCCTCTCTCTCTCTCTCTCTCTCTACATGTATGTATCCTTAAACTTAGAATCAAGCTAGGGACCCGAACTCGATTTCTTCGGGGTTAGCCTTCGCTTCAACAGACCGACCACGCTTGGAGTGCGGGGGTAATTACCTGATGATAACTAAAAAGCAGTAGTTGAACTAAATCGATGGGCAATGACCAGTGTATGGGGGGGGGGGGGGGGAGGAAGGGAGGACGACATAATGACCCGTGGGGTCGTGTCTTCAATCTTGAAGTGACACATGTAGTATCGATATATTTTTGCAACTATAAAAAAACTATTATCTTAAGAAAAAGCAACAAAAAAAAAAAGAAGAAAAAGAAAACTCAAATCAATAAGCTAAACAAAGAAAACAATGGAGCAGAAGTTACGAAGGTAGTGGATACTCTTTAAAAAAAATTGTTTTCCTTTTATTGAACCATCGATGCACAGTGATGAAGTTAAATGTTGATGTAAAATGGCGACCATGCTCTTAACACTTCTTATTTACATTACAAACCAGTGTGTGTTGGCTGGGGGTCTCTACAACGCAGCGCTTTACAAACCAGCTTTCATGAGCTCTTTACTTTGGGATCGACAATGGACCGCTGAAAAAGCTACTGATGGAAACGACGATTCTAATATATTTCATGGATATTGCGCTCATTCAGAAAACGATAATCCAGGATGGTGGATGGTGGATCTAAGGGGTCTATACAAAATAGAGCAGATTTCACTAGTAAACAGGTGTGTTTTGTTGTCTGTTTGTTATGTATTTCATAGAATTTTTTAACACAAATCTATACTTATGTTTACAAGTAGTCATTATACACACACACATACACAAACAAACACAAACACACACACATCTATATATATATATATATATATATATATATATATATATATATATATATATATATATATATATATATATATCTTGTTACGTAACTCACTGATAAACATTACGCAACAAGATTACTAGAAACAAAAACTCTTCGTAGACTCACAATCTAATGCCTAGGGTTAAATAAAATACAAAGACCTTCCGATACTAGTAGAATTTTTAAATCAAACTACAATCCTTCTAAAAAGCAAACAAGTCTAAATAATAAAACACAATCCTAAAACTATACAATAATTTAAAACCCAACTTACAATTTCATGGAAAGCACAAACACGCTTTTCATTATAGTTATTTAAGTATAGTATATAATTTATTTTCTACTTTTTAGTGCATTAGTACATAAAAGCTTGTTATTAAAACGTTTTGTTATGAAAATTGTTTTTACAAGCTTTTATTTAACTCACTTCCTCGTCAGTCGTCAGTCTGTCTGTCTAGATCAAAACGACCGAGCGAAATTTCGGACACTTCTAACTGACAGATACAGTTCATAGTTGGAACGTGGGTCAAGGCATGAAGACAATGCATTGTGACATTCAATTTGACTTAATTAGATGCCTAATTAATTACAAGCTTTTATTTAACTCACTTCCTCGTCAGTCTAGATCGAAACGCCGGAGCGAAATCGCATTCACTTCTAACTGACAGATACGTTTCGTAGTTGGTACATGGATCAAGACATGAAGATAATGCATCTTGACATTCAATATGACTTAACTGGTCGCCTGATTAATTATTTATGAATTTAAAAATTGGACCAAATTAGAAGTCAGTTCTATCCAACTATATCAAACGCGTCATCACGTTCAATAGCGCGTCATCACGTTCATTAGGCGCGCAATGGCTTTTAGTCATGTACCTCTAATGTAAATAAAATAATGTAAAGTACTGAAAAAAATTCATTAACAAAACTTTTTAATAACAAGCTTATATGTAATAAATTATACCCTACTATTTAAATAACTATAAAGAAAAGCGAACCTTAATTAACAATGTAAAAAGGATAACTTGAGTACCGTTGCAGCTATGTTGATGAAATCTCATATATAAGTATTTTTTCAAAATCGTTGATCCGTATAAATTTTTGAGCGATTTCCGATAACCGAAAGCGGTACCTTTTACTTTGAATTTTTCAAAAGCGTATAACTTGAGTACTATTTCAGATAGATAAATTGAAATTTCACATGTAAGTTAAAGATCTAATTCTCTACCTTCTATCAAATTCTGAGTAATTTCCATTGACCGGAAGTAGTAATTTACGCTATTTCTGATTTCTCAAAAAACTAATGTAAATTTATAAAGTACTAATAATATTGCGCACTATTATGCACATTTTATTTGGAGTTCACTTGGTGTACAATTCTTTTTTCTACGAGATTTTAATCTATTTTAAAAATTGTAAGTATTTAAAATGGAGTTCCCATCCCCTGTTGTTTTATATAAGAATATTCGAAAAAGTTTAGGGGAGATCACTCCCGGTTTATTTTATGTTTAAAACCAGGTTGTCATAATATAAACGTAACATTTCCAGGTGTTTGAAAAACTCATGCTAAATAAAAAGCTATGAAGTTTTGAGCATTGCATTAGCTAAGGGCAGCAAGAAAACCACTAACAGCCAATGTTTTACTCAACAGGGGTGATGAATATGTTTCATCAACTATCTCGCTAGCCTGCAGCAACGCTAGTATGAAATACAAATGTATGAAGCTTTGAGCATCCGTAATAGCTAAGAGAAGCAATATAACCATTATTATTTAATGTTTATTAATGTTTATTCATCAGGGGCGATGATTATACTACATCAACTAGAACAAAAAACTTTGTATTTGATATTTTTGAAACTGACCCAAGATTATCACGTGACTTCCCAATGAAAGCTGGTCAAGTGTGTTATAGCAGAACTGAGCCAGTAGGGCAAGGAGCTGAACTCACGCGGAACTGTTCGACACCCATTGTAGGAAGATTTGTCAGGTTTATTAGGTACTTTACTCCCCCTTTTTAACGGTTTAACATAACTTTTAACGTGATATGGCGACATTAGGCTAGGCACGATATGGAGATACTATACGTATTTTATTTCATTTTACGAAGATCAGCTGCCTATTAAAGCTTCTTTCAATTTAGCAGTAAATTGTCATATTTGTTTTCTCGTATATACGAAGTACAGAGGAAGTCTTGTTATCGTAAAAAAAAAACCCACGATATTTTTGCAAATTTCGACGTTTTACAACTCCCTGAGTCGAAAAAACATAGTTTTGCAATCTTGTCTGTATGTGTGTGTGTGTGTGTGTATATATATATATATATATATATATATATATATATATGTCTCTGTGTGTGTGTGTGTGTGTGTGTGTGTGTGTGTGTGTGTGTAAACACGATAACTCGATTTTTTTTTGCACGATTACAAGACTTTTTCTTTACTTCGTATACACAAAGAAAGTAAAAAGCAAAAGAAGTCACATATTGTAAATGCGTCTTGAAACAAAAATGTGAAATAAGTTATTTTACTCTTTCAGATATGCCGATGGTGTTATTAATATTTGTGAGATAAAAGTCATGGTCAGCTCTGCCATCCAACTACAAGGAAGTTACGCCGCTACACCCAATGCTGCCCTACAAGTTGTCCCAGATCTCACAGCCTACACGGACAGCCCATCTGTCTGCGTGTTGATGTGTCAGCAGTATCGTGACAGCCGTACGTGCACTGCCGTCAACTGGGTTCGAACCACGAAACAGTGTCAGATGTTGGCGGTCGACCCATGGAACATTTCTAAACTCACACCCAACAACAATACTGATTTTTACATAGAAGCTTAAGTTTTAGATATTGGATTGGAATCACTAAATGTTTTTTTTTAGATCAATTGTAAAAAGATACATTATAAACATAAAAGCTGTCTGTGTTGACTTGCATGTTATGTGGGTACATCTACTACTGTTGTCAATAAGTGCACTATTGTGCGGCTGAAGGTAACGTTACTCTGTTTAGGTCTTAGATTTGCAAATTCCAAAATAGTTCCTTATATAAGTATAAGTCCTGTGGTCTCCTGCGGAAAAAAAAAATTATGTATTGGGTTTTTTTTTTGTTTTTTTATTCTTATGCACCGTGCGTATTGGTTTGTTAATGCTTAAAACAAAAATATCAAGAAACAGCGAAGTTGTACATATTATTTAGCTACACAAAATAAGATTCCATATAGAGTTCAGAGTTCTGCATTTGAACTTTGTCATCAGTATGTTTTCCAATCAAAATCCTTTAATAAAAAAATTGTTTTAGTAATAACATTATTTTGAGGAATTATGTGTCCTTAACGAGCACTTTTGATATAAACACACTTTTAAAATGTATTTTGTAATGATTAATTGTATTTTAAACAAATTGCACTATTGCACTTCTAACAAATACATTATATACTTAAATGATTCTAGCTTGATTATCCTAATTTAAACTTTCAACTGAAACTAAGGTAACTTCCATCCCACACTTGCTACTATAATGATTTTAGTTTTTGAACTCTCTGCTGCCGGCTATGGCCCTGTAAACACTCTACTAGTTTTATGCATACACCAAAATAATGTGACGATTCGAGAACATTTCAACAAATTATGTACTTTATTATGTACCCTCTGCATACTTATAGAAATGTTGGCATATTTGTCTTTATAACCACTTTTCCCAATACTTGTGATAACAAATTTGTTTGCTTTGTAAAAATATTTTTTCGATTTCAAATAGTAAGTTTCTATTGGTAATGTTTTGAAAACATAAGCCACAAACTATTAGTGTTTAAAAATAAAAGTAAATGTAAATTTCCCAAATAAATATTTGATTGTTCTTTTAGTATTAAACTACCCGTTAAATGCAAAATGACTGCTTCTATTGTTACTGTATGTGTAAATGTGTAATATTGCTGGATATGTGTGTGATGTGATAAACCAATAGTTAGTGTTGACAAGACTTAAAAATTGTTGTTCTTGACTCTTCAAAGTAGTTGTAAAAACAAAGCTGAAACACATGGTAAGAAATTATTATATTTTAACAATGTTATACAATTGGAAAATGTAGAAAACCACTAGTTTTATTTCACCAAAGGCTAATTTATCAACCCAACATGTCATTTAATATTTCACTATAATTTGTTTCACTAAAGTAAAACAGACTATTTGATAGGCTACATAATTGGTCATGATTGTTCTCCCACTTGTCTTATTTACTATAGGTAAACATGTATACAAGTTTTACTTTTAAAAGCCCGATTGAACCATGATTGCTTACATTACTGTTTGCACACGAGAAAATTCAGTTTTGTTTTTTAAATTCTTTTAGGAACCGAAAATATTAACACAAGGCAACACATTCGTAAATTTGTTAGGAAACGTCTGCATTAAATTCTCAATTAATGACGTCACTCTATGAAATGTCAATATTACAACTTACTCACCTATGAGTTACACAGCGTCTTAAAGATAAGTAACGGAATTAAAGTCCCCTTTCGAACCTGATGGTCCATGGGGCAAGTGAAGTAGAATTCACTTTTTTTTTGTGACCTCTGCATATGAAGGGATAGTGTGGTCAGGTTTATGCCGCGCCGCCTTTAGGTTTCAGAGCTGTGTGGACTAGGGACGTTCTACGTACTTTAACATAGATTAACTTTAACATTCGATACCCTGTCCCGTTGATGATAACATACAGACAATTTAATGGAAAAAATACTTCTATAACATGTATTTTTGTACTCCAAAAAGAAAATCTACGATACGTTTTTAACACCTCCTCGTCAAACGATTTCATATAAGCCAACATCCTGACCCTTAAAAGCTCCACATGATTGTGACGTCAAGTAAAAATATTCGCCGCCCCCCCCCCCCCCACTCATTATCAAATAGTTACAAATAAATCTATTTCCTTTCAATGTACTTTTACCTCGTTTAAATATTTAATATAATGTATTCATTTTCAAGTCCTTAATTAACTAAACGTACAGTCACATCTAACATAAACATTCCAGTTTGATTTAATAATATGTATATTAAGTTAATTCCAAACAAGTTATCACAAATAATAGTTGGTACCTATAGCGCATAAGGTTGCCTATATTTCGATACTCTAAATTCAACTATTTATAATAAAGACGTTTTACAAACTGAACACATAAGGTGCTCCACTCTCTCACAAAACCACCCTGCCACAAATGTGGTGGTTTAAACGATAGTTTCTAGTTATTTTGTTAAAGCTTCACTCTGCCAAGTCCTAATGCTTTGTTTGCTCTAGAAGTCAAGTTTTTGGAATCTTACTTCTATGGTCAAAACTTAGCGATAGCACCACCCCCACCCCCCCCCTACAAGTTCCACCAATCTATCATATATTGAGAACGGTAACCACTATTTAAAAAGCTTAAATCTTACTGGTCTGTGTGTATCGTCACCCGTCATTTAACAGAGTTCTGTTGTTTTAACGTTAACACGATTGGTCCGTTTCTATTTGTTTTTGTGTGTGTGTGCCGACATTCTATTTGACGCCTTATTGGTTGAAGAATTTCAAACAGAGAAACCTGTAAGTTCCTTCTACAGCAGCGTTAGCTTCTAACGGCAACATCTCACGCGTGACTGTAAACACTGTGGCAACACAAAAACAGAATCAAAGAACGAATATTGCAGTATCTACACAAACGTTTTTAAGACCAGCGACATAGCATACGCCGCTATCTAGTTGTTTTATTTTGAGTTATTGTTTGCGTTTGTGCTTCTATTTGTATACGTGTTTGCTTTTTTGTTTGCGTTTGTGTTTTCTTTGTGCTTGGGTTTGCGTGTGTGGTTTGGTTTGTGTTTTGCGTTTGTATTTGTTTTCGTTTGTTTTTTGTTTGTGTTAGTGTTTTATTTTTGTTTGTGTTTCTATTTTCGTTGTGTTTGTGTTTTTTTTTGTTGGGTTTGTTTTTTGCGTTTGTATTTTTTTTTTAATTTTTCAATTTGTGTTTGTGTCTGTGTTTTCTTTGTGTATGTGTTTGTGTTTGGGTTTGTTGTTCGGTTTGTGTTTGCGTTTTTTTTGTGTTCAAGTTTGTGTTATATTTACGTTTTTTATGCTTGGTTTTGGTTGGTTGTGGTTAGGGTTAATTCGAAAAGTAATATAATTCCTAAACCCGAACAATGCCTGGTATATGCAGATTACTGAACACACAAGTGATGGTCCTTTACATATAGGTTTTTCAGAGAGGCCAGTGCAGGACCTGGCAGGGACGGCTGATATAAATATATAATATATATATATATATATATATATATATATATATATATATATATATATATATATATATATATATATATATATATATATATATATATATATATATATATAAATATATGGTATAAATATATATGCATGGTATTGATATATATCGTTAAAAATAATACTGTAAAAAATCAGCAGATGTACTCAATAAAGCGGGAGTGATCTACCCTAAACTTTCTAAAATATTCTTTTATAACACTACGGTGTACGGCAACTTGGTATATAGACATTTTTTTATTACTTTTTAGAATCTCGTAGAAAAAAGAATTGCGCACCAAATGAACTCCAAACAATATATGTATGATCGAGAGCGGAGCATTAGTATTTTATAAATTCATAATTGTTTTTTTTTTAGAAATCGGAAATAGCGTAAAAAAAACTACTCTCTGTCAATAGAAATGACTCAAAATGTGATAGAAGGCAGAACATTAGATCCTTTACTTTCATATGAAATTCGTTTATTTATCTGAAACAGTATGTGGTACTGAAAAACCAAAAGTAGAATAAGTTCTATTTCCGGTTACCGGAAATAGATAAAAAGTTGAGAAGGAACTACACATCTATATATTTAATTCTCTACATGGAGACTATGTGGGACACATCCACCACCACCACGTAAGCACGCATCGCTTCCGCCTAACTTGCTTCCCAGGCATGTCGCTACCACCACCCCCCCCCTCTCCACCAGTCTGGTGAGCTTTGGTTCACGACGAATGTTTACAATCGTAGAGCCAGGTTGAATTAGTGACGGCTATTAGGGGCAGATAATTTAGTATTGAAACGATTTGAAACAAACCGAAGGTAACAAAATCTGCTTGATCTTTTTTTTTCATTGTCTTCTGTAAACATTCGTCATCGACGGCTGATTCAAAGGGGGCGGGGTGGGTTGCGGGCGGGTAGGATAATCTTCCTCCACGAACTACTAATAGTGTTTTAAAGCAAAATATTTTCAGTCGCAGCATTGGTACTGTCGAATTCACAAATAATGAATCACTAAAAATAGAAAATAAAACAGCTAAATAGCTATGCCGCGTGTGGGCTCGTTTGATAAAATTATTATATATGGAATTTCGTCAACCTAGCTGTAACGGTACTTACGTTATCGTGTTTATAGCCATACACACACATACACACACACACGTATACACACATATCCACATACTTTGTACACGAGTCAATAAAATTTCATCAACAAATCAACCAAACTTTCCTTAAACCTTGGGTATGTTGGGGCAGTTGATCTTTTATAATTTTGTGCCATTTTGCTCTCCCTTCTGCCGCTCAAATTAATTTTGCTTTCCCCGTCATCTTCCTTATGGCAAATGTAAAACAATTATTTTTAGTGCAAATTTATGCCGAAAAAGTAATAGACCGTAATGATTTTGAAAAAGTGATGTTATTATTTAAAAATATTTTTTATACAATAATTTAACCAAAACAATACATTTACTTGAAACTTTTAATATAAACCAGCATGAGGCCTGATTTTCCACCAGTTAGTGGTCACCCATAGATATTGAACAGGAAAATGTAACTCTTCCGATCATTAATAACCCAGTGTTGTAGCCGTGTAGAACAAAATGGCGTCCATGTTTTCACTATTTCTTCTGTACATCACAAACATATGCTGTGTGTCTGAAAGTCTCTTCAACGCAGCGCTTTACAAACCAGCATTTATGAGCTCTTTATTCCAGGGACTTCAGTTTACTGCTGATAAAGGTAATGATGGAAAAGAGCAGAATGATATACGGCTTGGATTTTGTTTTGCCACTTATTTTGACAACCCAGGCTGGTGGATGGTGGATCTGAGAGGTTTATACAGTGTGGAGCAGATTATTCTCGTAAACAGGTGCGGGTATTTTTTTTTATTGTAAGGTAGTATAATAATTATATTTCCATATTTATTTTAAAAAAGTGGTTTGCAAACGTTTTCGGCCTACCCCCCACCATTTTAACACGTTTTTAACACGTTTTTATTAACTCAGCTTCGCGTTTGTGAATGTGTTTGTTGTTAAAATTGACATCGAAAATTAGCCCACTTCTGATTGCTCTATAGATCTGAAATTTGGCATGCAGGCTACTTTCGCCTAACAATTTCAGATGCAATCATAAAAACTAGCAATTAGAGACCGTAATTAGCTTAATTTAATTACGCCCTAAGGACCATAAAATTGAGGACATGATTTCTAAAGATACCGACAAGACTGAAGGCCTATTGACACAGTTACTTCGGCCCCAATCGATGTGAGCGCGCTGGCCGTGATCGTATAGTGGTTAGTACTTCGCGTTGTGGACGCGACAACCCAGGTTCGAATCCTGGTCGCTCAAGATTTTTAGTCCGTGTATTTATAAACACTTAGTCAAGTCATACTTAATCAAGTCATTGGATAAAGTAGAAAATAAACTATATAAAAAACTTTTTTTTAAAAACCACGTTTTTCATGTGTAGCAACGGACTAAAAAGGAGAAAATAAAATACTTAAAAAAAACTTTTTAAAAAACCACGTTTTTCTTGTGGACTAAAAAGTAGAAAATAACTATTTACATACATTTGATGACAAAAAACGTGGGTCGGGCAGATGGGTCGGGAAATTTGATGGTGAACGTACCCACGTTTTTGTCATCAAATGTATGAAAATTTATTTTCTACTTTTTAGTCCACAAGAAAAACGTGGTTTTTTAAAAAGTTTTTTTAAGTATTTTATTCTCAGAACAAAATTACCTGACGCCACCCCTCAACCCCTTAAAATTACATAGTAGAAATAAGAATAATTAAGTTTGCGCAGAACACCATTTAGGTCGACATTAGCAGATTCCAGTGAAATGGAATAATATCATATGCTGATGTTATGTTTTAATCATCATCACTCTTCATATACATTGCTAATATTATTGGTGAAATAAAACAAGCCGATTTTAAAAATAATGACTTTTAAAAATGTAAAAAAAAAAATTAAATTTACTATTTAAAAGTCTTTTATTTAGACGTTCCTTCAAGTAAGTAATTATAAGGTGCATTATCTGTTGACCTCAATAAAATATTATCATTTTGAACGTTTTCATTACATGTAAGAGAAGATCTATGTTAGATCACAAGCAAATGTTAATACTAAGCCACACATTATCCACAGAGGCGACGATTTAGGTTCCTCACGTAGAACACGAAATTTCACAATTGACGTGTTTGAAACTGACCCTCGATCATCACGTGACTTCCCTGTCAAGTCTGGTCAAGTTTGTTACTCGAGAGTTGAGGCTGTAGGACAGGGAGAGACGCTCATAAAGAACTGTACCACACCCATTTGGGGAAGATTCGTCAGATATATCAGGTATCTGCACCAACGGTTCAACACACCGTGTGGATATTTGAGAGATAAATATATTTAATAGTACTAAATTTACCTATGCACCTGTTCTCTTTAATGTTTTACATAGCTAAGTTGTAATGAAACATTTTAACGTTTGATATATGTGAACTTAACACGCAAATGTAAAACGCTATTAATTTCTTACAGATATGAGTATGACGTTGTCAATATTTGTGAGATAAAAGTCATGGTCAGCTCTGCAACCCAACTACAAGGAAGTTACGCCGCTACACCCAATGCTGTCCTAAAAGTTGTCCCTGTTTTCACAATCTCCACGGACAGCCCATCTGTCTGCGTGTTACTGTGTCAGCAGTATCGTGACAGTCGCACGTGCACCGCTGTCAACTGGTTTCGAACCACGAAACAGTGCCAGATGCTGGCGGTCGACCCACGGAGCATTTATACACTCACGCCCTACAACAAAACAGACTTTTATGTCGAGGCTTAGTTTTTCGTCATTGGACGGTGTGGTCTAGCGGTAGAGAGCTGGACTACTAACCCGTAAGTCTCGAGTTCAAATCCGGGTTCAAGTTAGTAGATCGTCCCTGAGTCCACCCAACTCTGATGGGTACCTAACTTACGTTAGGGAAAGTAAAGGCGGCTGGGCATAGTGCTGACCACACTATGTCTTCATATGCCGAGGTTTCACAGAAACAAGTGAACTCTACTTCACTTGCCCCAACGACCGTGAGGTTTGAAAGGGAAACTTTACTTACTTTATTTTTCGTCAACTTAAGTTGTAGAATTTATATCAATGTGTCTAATATTTTGAAATCTTATCATACAACAATCATGTTTTCGTAGATTGTGGTAACATTGTCTTGGTGACCTGGTGAGTAATACATTAAACCGCCACCTACACGTGTGTAACATGGTTCACTATGAAAAATAAAATTAATGTGAATGTTCGTGTAATGGCCCTACAGACATAAGCAAATAATATTAATAAATAAACATATTTTAGTAAGACCCTTATTAGTAATACAAAAAATTACAATCTGAATGCTATTTTCTCGGTTGTTTGATTATTCTCCACAAAAGATTTAAAAAAAAAATTACCCCATGTATAAAATATTTAAAATATCAAGTTTGTAAATGTTAAAAATATAAACGTAACAAAAAAAGACTACATAAAAATGAATTATTTTCTTTTTTACTCAATCTATTAACACAAGCCAATGCATGAAACTTCAAAGTTGTATTTATATAAATTTTGTCTCCTTTGCATTTCTTCTTATTTAAGGATTTTATCACATTTACGAGCATGGCTTTATGTAAACTATAATTTTTACTATATTAATTATATAAATCTTTACATATATAATAAACTTTAAATCACTTTCTTGGATGTGTTAACTATGCACACTGTTAGTAAGTCTTTACTTCGGCGCAATGCAACATTGAGTAAAATGTAACGCTAACATAATCGGCTTAAAACAATGATTTTAAGTCTATGACTGTTGACTGCCTATGAGATTATATTTACTTGAATATTAATGATAATGCCTAAATAATACAGGCAGGATTTCCATAACTCATTTGTTCCTATGCTAACCTTTCACGGAGCAAACTAACACGAATACTTTACTTTTTTCAGTCTTGAGTACATTATTGTTTTTTTTTTCTTTTATCCTTGTTGGTGTTGCCAACACGTCGTTTAAGAAGGGGTCAACGTGTTTCAACTTAGATCAGTTTCCCAACCTGTCCCATAAGCCTTATGTTGGCAATACTGTTTTAAATTTCAAGTACTTTTAATTGTATTTTTAAATATTTACAAATTGTTGATTTAATAATAAACTTTGTGTAGTTTTATATATAAAGCAATGTATGTGGGCTTGTTTGTCTGTCTGTCTTTTATGCATTCTAACACCTATCGTGTGGTCGCTATGAAACTTTGGGAGTAGAATACTCTGCGAAAGTATATGCGAAAAAACAAATTCAAATTCGCAGGTGTGATATTATTCTCTGTATACGGTATATAAAAAATAAAAGTCGGATGCGGTTCGACACCGTTCATTCGAATGCCATGTAACTTTGGTGAGTTGATTAGAATATTTTAGGAAAAAAAATCGGGAGGCTGCGATCTTTGTCACGGTTTGGCACCCAGAGTTCCAGAGAGGCTATTGTAGCACCTGTTAGCCCTTAATCGCTTAAATCAAAAGAAGAGCGGCTATTGTAGCACCTGTTAGCCCTTATTAGCTTACAATAAAAGAAGAATGTGTCTAAGTTTAAGTTGTACACAACGAAACTGTAGGGCTGTTTTTTGTTGTTAACTTGATAAACTATTGCCACAAAGTATGCAAGACTTGTCAAAATATTTTTTTTTTGTATCTTAAGTATTTAATCTACACACACAAATATTACATATTCTCTCGAAAAGCCCAAACTATATTTTGTAAAGGGGGAGTGAGCTCACGTGAATTTTCTGGTATACTTGTATATGGCAGTAAACATCGGCATCGCACTACCGATGAAAAAATACTATATAAGTGATAAAATAATACGTAATTTTGTGGGAAAATTTTGAGAAAACACAACGAGAAAAAAGTTCTTTGAAAAGCTTCTTATTTAGGATATGATATAGCATTACCAAAGTCTGATAAACCCAACATAAAATACCACATCCGGTTACAGAGAATCGATCAAACGTTGGTACAGAGTATGTTTAAGATATAATACTTATGACATTTTGTCCAATTAACTGAAACTGTATTTGAGTTATCGCGCTAAGACACGCACACAAATACACATATACATATACACACACCTCACAAGTAGAGACAGACAGACACAGATACACAGACATGATGCGAAGCTGTTTTCTGTTAAGGTTGTCATTATTCAAACCTGATTGTGTGATTTTTTAATGGCATTTCTAAAACTCTGGGGTCATTGACGTTTTTAGTATTATCGCTATATAAACGACTGTTGGATTTTGTTCATTTTCCCGCTTTTACCTATGTAAACGGAGGCGTTTTGAGGCGTGGGCGGTGGTGTTGACCACATGGGGATGACACCATCATCGAAACATCGTGACTATTGACCATGCATTCTTTAAAGTTATAACCCGCGAGGGTGGGGTGGGGGGGGGGAGGTGTGACACCAACTGCAAAATTTACACAAAAAAAAAATGTTTAGTTTAATATTTTCAATAAGTCAATCAACGACTTGTCTGGCGATGACACCATATCTAATAATTTAGCATGAAAACGATTCATGTATTAATTTGAATTTATACATACATACACCCCCCAATATATATATATATATATATATATATATATATATATATATATATATATATATATATATATATATATATATATATATATATATATATATATATATATATATGTTACGGTCAAAGCCCGAAGTGCGGCCAAAGTCCAATTTGGCCGGCCAATGTGCGCATTGGCTGGCTCTTTTTCTCCAAAGTCCGAAGAGCTTTGCACTGAGAGCATATTTCGTATATTGGCCGGCCAATGCGCGCACTGGCCGGGACGTACTGGCCAAAGTCCAAAACGCTTCAATTTGACAGCATATTTTGTACATTGGCCGGCCAATGCGCGCACTGACCGGGATGTGCTGGCCAATGTCATATATAGACTAAGTTGTGATCGCGTTTTCATTATTCTGGGTGTGGCTTCATTGTGAGTAACGTATTGTTTGGCTCTTGTTTGTATAGCATTCTATATGCAAGGCGACATGGACCAAAAGGGCCGTCAGACCATGAGACAGACATAGCAGATGTCTGTCAAAAGACAAAATGTAAATCCATGTTAGTTTTCATATATGGGCTACAACTGTATGTGACAGCCTCCTCCCTGCTGATGAGGTGAGACAATCATCAAAGAACAAAATCAAAGACAGTCGGAGCCAATGCCAATGTTCAGTCGAACGTACCAACCAAGATTTTCAAAACATGATGATGACATGGATGCATGCAAATGAATCAGCTCATTGGGCTGAGAGTCTCAAATTCATTCAATTTATGAAAAATCGTTCTTTTCATCAAGGAATCCAACAATCGTCATACGAAGCCTTGTTTGGATGCAAAGCAAAAGTGGGACTTAGCACTTCAAATCTACCAAGAGAGGCTCTCGATTACTTACTGAGGAAGATCTTGAGAACACTGAACAAGAAATGGAGGTTGCCATAAAAGCAACGACATCCTCAGCTAACACATCTCCTGCTGTGGCGCAACGTCCAGACCAGCTGCGGGACAATAATATGGTCAACAGATTATGTGTAGTTTGTGAAAAATATTGAAGTTCGGCCCATTCTTGTAGATCCTGTGGCAACGATGTCCATGCTATTTGCGGAATACCCAATGAAGCAGACGAAGGGTACGGAGGAAATATTACCTGCAGATTGTGTCACAATAAACAAGACATCGTGGAAAACAGGTCAGCAGCTCATACCAGCTTGCAAACTCAAGGTGCTAATATACTTAAAACATGAAATACATAATTTAAACAAGCTGAAGTGGGTGACAATGTTTGCATCCGTATACCAGATGTTGACAGAGGTCGCGGTAATCCCCGAAGCGTCATTGCAGTTGGCTTGAGCGTCGAGGGCGCTTTCTACAAGTTAGGAACGGAACATGCTGTCTAAAATAACTGTATGCTAGAAGTGAGTTTTCAATTCTTCACGAAAAACTGCTCTTATTGTCGTCAGTTGGCACTTAGGAAAAATCACTACGAACCATCGCATCTTCACAATCATTGACCGAGGGCTAAGGCTACACTCGCTGCAATTGCACAACCAAGTGCACAATAATAAAAAATATATATGTATATATACATATAAATATATATATATATATATATATATATATATATATATATATATATATATATATATATTTATATATATATATATATATATGTGTGTGTGTGTATATATATACTTTTTCGGTGGGGTGGGGGAGGGGAGGTTAAACCATGAGTGCCGCACCGGTGACCCCCCCCCCCCCCCCAACTCCACT
The DNA here is from genome assembly GCF_028476545.2 of Physella acuta. Lineage (NCBI taxonomy): Eukaryota > Metazoa > Mollusca > Gastropoda > Physidae > Physella > Physella acuta. Next base: position 551,664 of record NW_026731622.1, on the reverse strand, counting down.
TTGTCTTTATTTAGTGGAAAAATTGAATGTTAAAATGTCGATTTGATGCAATTAATTGTTGTCCAGGGGTGGGGAGGGGGTGAGGTAGACGTTCTGGTCAGTTATCAATCAGATCTGGAAGGAGTAAGTGTAGTCATGCGAACTAGAAACTTCACTGGATCGAGACTTTTGGGTTAGTAATTAGGCGCTCTAACCCCAGACCACGTCGTCAAATTGTTTTTTTACACAACCATATACCAAGCGTAAAAAATCATAATAAAACAGAACCATTAGCAGACACACAAAAAAACGTGTCGTCAGGTAACCACTGAACGTTTGAAGACTAGACACAGTTTGTTGTATGAGCAGCGCCACGTATTTATTAAATTTTATTCACTTCACATGTTAAACATATAGAAACTTGACCTTTCTTTGACAGCAACCATGGTAACTTTTAATCGATGATAAACATTTACCCACTGAAACATTCTAGTCTTCTACCTACAACAAAAAATGATTTTCCTCCATTGTTTACAGTTGTTACAACATTCATATCAACTATTGTATGCATAGGCACCTATTGCCGCGGAATAACATGCGTGAGTAAGAGTTTAGCAACACAAAGAGAGTAAATAAGGAACAATTACGCGTATTACTTGAACGTGCAGTACGATGTTAGCCGCATGAATATAGAAATGTCCTAGCTGCTAATTTATTTAATAGTGTAGGATCTCAGGCTCGTGTGAACTCGTACAATTTTGATCCGTACCCCGATAACATTGTTATACTTGAATAGGAAATTGAGAGTGTTAAAACAATTTTTAACTTTTCCCGTCTCTATCTTCATCTCTCTTCCTCTCTCTCTCTGTCTCACTCTCTCTCTTTCTCTCCTCTCTGTAAATACTCTCTCTCTCTCTCTCTCTCTCTCTCTCTCTGTATATATATATATATATATATATATATATATATATATATAGGCCTATATGTGCAAATAATATATATAATATACTAGCCGTCCCGGCCAGGCCCTGCTCTGGCTTCTGTGAAAAACCTTTCTGTTAAAGACCATTACCTGTGTGTTTAGTAATCATCAAAAACCCGGCATTGCCCACCCAAACCACAACCAACCAAAACCAAAACAACAAAACGCAAACATAACACTAACACAATTACAAATACAAACGAAAACAAAAACCTAACAACAAACCCAACCACAACCACAAACACCAATACCAACACAAAACAAACAACGAAAAAGCAAACGAAAACAAACCAAATCCAAACGCAAAACCAACCAAAAACACAAATACAAACCCAAAGAAAAACACACAAATAAAAACGAAAAAAGAAAGAACAAAAACGAACCAAATCAAACCGCAACCACTAACGCAAACCCAACGGAATCGCCTGTTTTAGCTTAATAAACGACTATAGTACCCCAACTTATTCATAGTCTTTTGCACTCACTTAAACGAACGCGCCTGTTTCAATTTAATGAACAGTTTTAATACTCCAAGCTTATCCGTAAAATACCTACAACATTTGCACTTGATCAATCCCCGCTAATTATGTAATTATTTTTTTTCCCAACACCAAAACAAAGTAATTAAAAAGTAAATTCTTTTCCACAAATGCAATTGTTTATAAAGGGAAGTAATTGTGTTTTCCTAATTTATCAAAGGGAAGTAAGTGCTATAGGACTAAATAAAGACATAATTAGAATTTTTGTAAAAGATGATATTTTTTTAAAATTTGTGTTTAATAAACATGCCGAAAATTATTACTTTCAATTTGATAAATGAAAATTATTTCCCAAAACTTTCAATATTAATTTTTAAACTCATAAATGTAGACCATAAGGACTTTAATTATCTAACACTTAAATCCATAAAAGACCAACGACAAACATATGCGTTACATACAGAACTGAGCTTTATATATTAGATATATACTAGCCGTCCCGGCCAGGCCCTGCTCTGGCTTCTGTGAAAAACGTTTCTGTTAAAGACCATTACCTGTGAGTTTAGTAATCATCATAAACCCGGCATGGCCCACCCAAACCACAACCAACCAAAACAACAAAACGCAAACATAAAGCTAACACAACTACAAATACAAACGAAAACAAAAACCTAACAACAAACCCAACCACAACCACAATCACCAATACAAACACAAAGAAAAAACAAACAAAAAAGCAAACGAAAACAAAAACCTAACAACAAACCCAACCACAAACACCAATACAAAAAAAAAACAACAACGAAAAAGCAAACGAAAACAAACCAAATCCAAATGCAAAACAAACCAAAAACACAAATACAAACCCAAACAAAAAAACACAAACAAAAACGAAAAAAGAAAGAACAAAAACGAACCAAATCAAAACGCAACCACTAACGCAAACCCACCTAAACACAAAGAAAACACTAACGCGAACATAAACGCCCGGGGCGGAATCACCTATTTTAGCTTAATGAACGACTATAGTACCCCAACTTATTCATAGTCTTTTGCACTCACTTAAACGAACGCGCCTGTTTCAATTTAATGAACAATTTTAATACTCCAAGCTTATCCGTAAAATACCTACAACATTTGCACTTGATCAATCCCCGCTAATTATGTAATTATTTTTTTTCCCAACACCAAAACAAAGTAATTAAAAAGTAAATTCTTTTCCACAAATGCAATGGTTTTATAAAGGGAAGTAATTGTGTTTTCCTAATTTATCAAAGGGAAGTATGTGCTATAGGACTAAATAAAGACATAATTAGAATTTTTGTAAAACATGATATTTTTTTAAAACTTGTGTTTAATGAACATGCCGACAATTATTACTATAATTTGAAAAATGAAAATTATTTCCCAACACTTTCATTAGTAATTTTTTAACTCATAAATTTAGACAAATGCGCACGATGATTGTCTAACACTTAAATCCATCCAAGACCAACGACAAACATATGCGTTACATACAGAACTGAGCTTTATATATTAGATATATATATATATATATATATATATATATATATATATATATATATATATATATATATATATATATATATATATATATATATATATATATATATATATATATATATATATATATATATATATATATATATATATATATTTATTTATAATGTGTGTGTGAGTGCGTGTGTGTGTTTGCGGTCAGGAGGATATGCAGTTCGTTGTTACTCAATTAGCCAAGAGTTTATAACCTGTTTTACTTGATCATTTTTCTAGAACTTAGCAGACCACAATCAACCTTAAAAATTGCATTCTTTTATTTCGTTTGTAGGTTTCAGGAAGAATATCAATAATGTTCTGCGCATGCGCAATTCATTACTTCGTGCCGGTAAAATGTTTTGAAGACCTAAATGCGGAGAGCAAAACGAAAAGTCTACAAAAGTTAACGATGGAATCCGATAATGGCTTGGCTAGTAATTTATTTATCTAGTATTGATTCTTTTCGTACTGATTCTGACACTAGAGACGTACAACTAATTTTTAAAAAATAATTTCAGTATGCTGTACCACCAAAGGAAATTTTCAAACAAGATATTTCTTTTACTGAACCAACTCATGATTTTTTTTAAAGTTACTCTTTTTAAAATGATGGTCAATGAGACAGTTGAATTAGGGTTCACCTGTTTGTTTAGGGTTCACCTGTTTGTTTGGGGTTCACCTGTTTGTGTGATTACGGAATACACATTGACAGTGAGTTAAGCACTATACTTTCCTTATAGCAAGTCGGCCTACACATTAGAGTTGAGTGCACTTACAGACAAGCCAGTAAACCGATCTCAAGATTTTCGGAACAGTTGTCGCACTAACAGCCGACCACTATTGAAAAGAAGGGTAATGATCGGGGAAGGGGGGGGGGGCGCAATAACGGGGATGGGCGGTTGTCATCAACTTGGAAGTGATACGTGTATGAATAGAATTTTGCAACTAAATAAAATAATACAAAACTAAACAAAATAGGGCTGAAGTTAACCATGAAGTGGCTACTCTTCAGTAATCAATAAACTTATATTTCGTTAAACCATCGGTGTTCAGTGCTAAAGATAAACGTTGGTGTAAAGTAGCGACCATGCTCTTAACCTTTCTTCTTTACATTACAATCAAGTGTGCGGTGTCTCAAGGTCTCTACAACGCAGCGCTTTACAAGCCAGCTTTCATGAGCTCTTTATATTCGAGCACTGCATATACCGCTGATAAAGCTAACGATGGAAACGACGATTCTAATGTGTTAAATGGACATTGCGCACATTCGGATTATGATAATCCAGGATGGTGGATGGTGGATCTAAGGGGTCTGTACAAAATAGAGCAGATTGCACTAGTAAACAGGTGTGTTTTATGTTTGTTTATTACGTATTTTCTTGAACGTTTGTAAAAATGTAAACTTATAATTAAAAGTAGTCATAACACACACACACACACACACACACACACACACACACACACACACACACACACACACACACACACACACACACACACACACACACACACACACACACACACACACACACACACACACAAACACACACACACACACACATACATATGTATATGTATATATATGTATATATATATATATATATATATATATATATATATATATATATATATATATATATATATATATATATATATATATATATATATATATATATATATATATATATATATATATATATATATATATATATATATATATATATATATATATATGTATGTATATATATATATACATACATATATATATATATGTAAAATTCATACTTACATATACATGGGTGTACATTGATGTACATATTATGTATAATAAGGTGATCTTTCATTACAGGCTAAGCTGGTTGAAGAAATTGAGATCTACCGTTTAATATTTTACTAGCCTTTCTGTAAAAGACCATTACCTGTGTGTTTAGTAAACATCATATACCCGGCATGGCCCACCCTAACCACAACCAACCAAAACCAAAACAACAAAACGCAAACATAAAGCTAACACAACTACAAATACAAACGAAAACAAAAACCTAACAACAAACCCAACCACAACCACAAACACCAATACAAACACAAAGAAAAAAACAAACAAAAAAAGCAAACGAAAACAAAAACCTAACAACAAACCCAACCACAACCACAAACACCAACACAAAGACAGAGAAAAAAAACAACGAAAAAGCAAACGAAAACAAACCAAAGCGAAACGCAAAACCAAACACAAACCCAAAGAAAAAAGCACAAACGAAAACAGAAAAGAAAGAACAAACACAAACCAAATAAAAAAGCAAACCACTAACACAAACCCAACCTAAACACAAAGCAAACACTAACGCGAACATAAACGCAAAGTGCTCACAGTCTAGCCCGGGGCGCCAAATCGCACTATGCTGGGGCGCCGGCGGAATCGCCTGTTTCAGCTTAATAAACGACTATAGTACCCCAACTTCTCCATAGTCTTTTGCACTCACTTAAACGAACGTATGCGCCAGGGGCCCCAAATAACACCCTGTCTGGGCGCCAGAGGACGCCCGGATTCGATTTGCTTAAAGACTATAATAACCTTTCTTATCCATAGTCTATCGCACTGTTTAAAGCGAAATTATGGACCATGGTGCTCACAGGTTAGCCCAGGGCGCCAAATCGAACCCCCCACCCGAAGAGATGCCTAGAAGAAACTCTGCTCTTCATATACATTGCTAATAATATTGGAGAAATAACACGAGCCGATTTTTAAAATAATGACTTTAAAAAATGTAAATGAAATTTAAATTTACCATCTAAAACTATTTATTTTAGATGTTCACTCAAGTAAGTAAGTAAGAGGTGCATTATCTGTTGACCTCAATGAAATATTATCATTTTGAACGTTTTCATTTCATTTAATGAGATGATTTATGTTAGATCACAAGCAAATGTTATACTAAGCCACACATTATCCACAGAGGCTACGATTTAGGTTCCTCAATTAGAACACGAAATTTCACAATCGACGTGTTTGAAACTGACCCTCGATCATCACGTGACTTCCCTTTCAAGTCTGGTCAAGTTTGTTACTCGAGAGTTGAGCCTGTAGGACAGGGCGAGACGCTGATAAAGGACTGTACCACACCCATTTGGGGAAGATTCGTGAGATATATAAGGTATCTTTACAAACGGTTCACACAATGTGGATATTGGGAGATAATTATTTTTAACAGTACTAAATTTACTTATGCACCTGTTCTCTTTAATGTGTTACATAGCAAAGTTGTAATGAAACTTTTTAACGTTTAATACATGTGAACTTAACACGCAAATGTAAAACGCTGTTAATTTCTTACAGGTATGAGTATGACATGGTCAATATTTGTGAGATAAAAGTCATGGTCAGCTCTGCCACCCAACTACAAGGGAGTTACGCCGCTACACCCAATGCTGTCCTAAAAGCTGTCCCTGTTTACACAATCTCCACGGACAGCCCAACTGTCTGCGTGTTACTGTGTCAGCAGTATCGTGACAGTCGCACATGCACCGCTGTCAACTGGGTTCGAACCATGAGCCAGTGTCAGATGTTGGCGGTCGACCCACGGAGCATTTATACACCCACGCCCAACAACAACACAGACTTTTATGTCGAGGCTTAGTTTTCGTCATGGGACGGTGTGGTCTAGCGGTAGAGTGCTGGACTGCTAACCCGTAAGTCTCGAGTTCGAATCCGGGTTCAAGTCAGTAGACCGTCCCTGAGTCCACCCAACTGATGGGTACCTAACTTACGTTAGAGAAAGTAAAGGCGGCTGGGCGACCACACTATGTCTTCATATGCCATATATCACAGAAACAAGTGAACTCTACTTCACTTGCCCCAACGACCGTGAGGTTTGAAAGGGAAACTTTACTTACTTTAGTTTTCGACAACTTAAGTTGTAGAATTTATATCAATGTGTCTAATGTTTTAACATCTTATCATACAACAATCATGTTTTCGTAGATTGTGGTAACATTGTCTTGGTGACCTGGTGAGTAATACATTAAAGCGCCAACTAAACGTGTGTAACATGGTTCACTAAGAAAAATAAAATTAATATGAATGTTCGTCTAATTGCCCTACAGACATAAGCAAATAATATTATTAAAATAAACATATTTTAGTAAGACCCTCTATTAGTAATACAAAACATTACATTTTAAATGTTATTTTCTCGGTTGTTTGATTATTCTCCGCAAAAGATTTTTTTTCCAAAATTACCCCATGTATGAAATATTTAAAATATCCAGTTTGTAAATGTTAAAAATACAAGCTAAATAAAAAAAGACTCTTTACATAAAAATGAATTATTTTCTTTTTTACTCAATCTATCAACACAAGCCAATGCATGAAACTTCATAGTTGTATTAATATAAATATTATCTCCTTTGCATTTCTTCTTATTTAAGGATTTTATCACATTTATGAGCATGGCTTTATGTAAACTATAATTTTTACTATATTAATTATATAAATCTTTACATAAATAATAAACTTTAAATCACTTTCTTGGATGTGTTAACTATGCACACTGTTAGTAAGTCTTTACTTCGGCGCAATGCAACATTGAGTAAATGTAACGCTAACATAATCGGCTTAAAACAATGATTTCAAGTCTGTGACTGTTGACGGCCTTTGAGATTATATTTACTTGAATATTAATGTTTAGTCCTAAATATTACTGGCAGAATTTCCATAACTCATTTGTTCCTATGCTAACCTTTCACGAAACAAACCAGCACGAATACTTTACTTTTTTTAGTCTCGAGTACCGTTATTGCTTTTTTTTTTCTTTTATCCTAGTTGGTGTAGTCAGCACATCGTTTAAGAAGGAGTAAACGTGTTTCAACTTAGATCAGTTTCCTAACCTGTCCCATAATCATTATGTTGGCAATACTGCTTTAAATTTCAAGTACTTTTTTGTATTTTTAAATATTTACAAATTGTTGATTTAATAATAAACTTTGTGTAGTTTTATATATAAAGCAATGTATGTGGGCTTGTTTGTCTGTCTGTCTTTTATGCATTCCAATACCTATCGTGTGGTCGCTATGAAACTTTGGGAGTAGAATACTCTGCGAAAGTATATGCGAAAAAACAAATTCAAATTCGCAGGTGTGATATTATTCTCTGTATATGGTATATAAAAAATAAAAGTCGGATGCGGTTCGACACCGTTCATTCGAGTGCCATGACACTTTGGTGAGTTGATGAGAATATTTTAGAAAAAAAAAATCGGGAGGATGCGATCTTTGTCACGGTTTGGCACCCAGAGTTCCAGAGCGGCTATTGTAGCACCTGTTAGCCCTTAGTCGCTTAAAATAAAAGAAGAATGTGTCTTAGTTTAAGTTGTACACAACGAAACTGTAGGGCTTTTTTTTTTTTGTTTACTTGATAAACTATTGCCACAAAGTATGCAAGACTTGTCGAAATTTTTTTTTGTATCTTAAGTATTTAAATCTACACACACACAAATATTACATATTCTCTCGAAAAGCCCAAACTATATTTTGTAAAGGGGGAGTGAGCTCACGCGAATTTTCTGGTATAACTGTATATGGCAGTACACATCGGCATCGCACTTCCGATGAAAAAATACTATATAAGTGATAAAATAATATGTAATTTTGTGGGAAAATTTTTGAGAGAACACAACGAGAAAAAAGTTCTTTGAAAAGCTTCTTATTTTGGATATGATATAGCATTACCAAAGTCTGATAAACCCAACATAAAATACCACATCCGGTTACCGAGAATCGATCAAACGTTGGTACAGAGTATGTTTAAGATATAATACTTATGACATTTTGTCCAATTAACTGAAACTGTATTTAACATGTCGCGCTAACACACACACACGCACACACGCACACACACACATATACATATACACACACCTCACAAGTAGAGACAGGCAGACACAGATACACAGACCTGATGCGAAGCTGTTTTCTGTTCAGGTTGTCATTATTCAAACCTGATTATGTGATTTTTTAATAGCATTTCTAAAACTCGGGGGTCATTGACGTTTTTAGTATTATCGCTATATAAACGACTGTTGAATTTTGTTCATTTTCCCTCTTTTACACATGTAAACAGAGGCGTTTTGAGGCGTGGGCGGTGGTGTTGACCACATCGGGATGACACCACTTAAAGTGTTTGAAACCAGGACAAAATATTGCAAAGTATATTGAAGAGCCAGTTCAATTAATGATTAATTAGAGTTTAAAAAGTCTTTGAAGTACAAAAATAAAGTTTCCGACAAGGGGATGGGTGGTGACACCTTGTATATATATATATATATATATATATATATATATATATATATATATATATATATATATATATATATATATATATATATATATATGTGTTACGGTCAAAGCCCGAAGTGGGGCCAAAGTCCAATTGTGCGCCGGCCAATGTGCGCATTGGCTGGCTCTCTTGGCCAAAGTCCGAAGAGCTTTGCACTGAGAGCATATTTCGTACATTGGCCGGCCAATGCGCGCACTGGCCGGGACCTACTGGCCAAAGTCCGAAACGCTTAAACTTGACAGCATATTTTGTACATTGGCCGGCCAATGCGCGCACTGGCCGCGATGTGCTGGCCAATGTCATATCTAGACTAAGTTGTGATCGCGTTTTCATTATTCTGGGTGTGGTTTCATTGTGAGTAACGTATTGTTTGGCTCTTGTTTGTATAGCATTCTATATGCAAGGCGACATGGACCAAAAGGGCCGTCAGATCATGAGACAGACATGTCGTCAAATTGTTTTTTTTACGCAACCATATACCAAGCGTTAAAAAATCATAATAAAACAGAACCATTAGCAGACACACAAAAAAACGTGTCGTCAGGTAACCATTGAACGTCTGGAGGCTAGACAGAGTTTGTTGTATGAGAAGCGCCGCGTATTTATAAAATTGTGTTCACTTCACATGTTAAACATATAGAAACTTGACCTGTCTTTGACAGCAACCATGGTAACTTTTAATCGATGATAAACATTTACCCACTGAAACATTCTAGTCTTCTGCCTGCAACAAACAAATAATTTCCTCCATTGTTTACAGTTGTTACAGCGTTGATATCAACTATTGTGTGCATAGGCACCTATTAGCGCGGAATAACATGCAACACAAAGAGAGTAAACAAGAACAGTTACGCATGAGTAGAGCAATGTCCTAGCTGCTAGTTTATTTAATAGTTTAGGATCTCAGGCCCGTATGTGAACTCGTACAATTTTGATCATACCCCGATAACATTGCTATACTTGAATAGGAAATTGAGAGTGTTCGAACAATTTTTAACTTTTTCCGTCTCTATCGTTCTTTCTCTCTTCCTCTTTGCAGTGGCGGAACTAGAAAAAAAGGGCCACCCCGCAAAAACATTTTTAGCCCCCCCCCCCCATATATATATATATATATATATATAAACACAAAATACGAAAATAAGATACTCATTGCTGGCCTGTTCGGGTTTAAATAGAAATGTTTTTTAAATCAAAACAAAATAAAGCATCATGTCATGTGTGTATATGCATTAATGTGTTTTGTGAAAATCAGTTTTTTTTTATCTCTGTTATATGACCAGTAACCTCTAAGTCGGGCAAAAGAATATAAGCCATGCAAGCTTTGTATAAGTAATGGTGTCTCGTGTTATGTTTATTTTTTTTTAAAATTTCCTTGTCATTGTTTAGTAACTACTTCATTAAAAAAAATTAAGAGAAATAATTGTTTTTTTAATTTGTTTAGTACAAATCTATTAAAAGGAGCCCATTTGACTATTTTAAAAAGGGAAATAAGTCATGGAAGTGGTTTGAACGTTTGCTTATATATGATAAGTTTGATTGTAGGAGAAAGAGGACTCCGCTTTCACAGTGGTTTAAAAACAAAGAGAAAAAGAATATACACGAGCGTGGGGTGGTGTCTATAGAATAAAGATAATCCAATCGCAGCTACTGTCATCTTTTTTTTACAAAACAACCATCAAGCCCAAAATGCAAGAAAATTTAAAAACATTTAAGTATGAAAAAATTATTATGGTCGGCTGTGGGCCCCTAAATGGCGTGGGCCCCTCCGCATTGCGGTGTTTGGCGGCACTGTAGTTCCGCCCCTGCCTCTTTGTCTTCCTATCTCGCTCATTGCTCTCTCTCTCTCTGTCTCTCTCTCTCTATCTCTCTCTCTATATATATAGGTATACATACACATGTATGCTACAAACACACGTTTATATAAATAAATATATATATATATATATATAAATAAATAAAAATTACATATGTATATGTGTACATATACATCAGATAACATATATATACATCAGATAAAAATATATTTTTAATTGTACATCAGATAACATCAGATAACATATATATATACACACATATATATATATATATATATATATATATATATATATATATATATATGTATATATATATATATATATATATATATTTAAAATATATATATATATATATATATATATATATATATATATATATTTATATATATATATATATATATATATATATATATATATATATATATAAATATATATATATATCATATATATATATATATATAATATCATATATATATATATATATATATATATATATATATATATATATATATATATATATATATATATATATATATATATATATATATATATAATATATATATTATGTGTTTGCGTGCGTGTGGGAGTTTGCGGTCAGGAGGGTATGCAGTTAGTTGCTACACAAATAGCCCCCAGTTCAAACCCTGTTTACCTTGATCATTTTTCTAGAACTTAGTAGACCACAATCTACCTTAGAAATTACATTCTTCTATTTCGTTAGTATGTTTCAGGAAGAATATCAATAATGTTCTGCGCATGCGCAATTCATTACGTCGTGTCGGTGAAATGTTTTGTAGGCAGAGAGCAAAACCAAAATTCTGCAAAAGTTAACGATGGAGTCCGATAATGGCTTGGCTTGTAATTTATTTATCTAGTATTGATTCTTTTCGTACTGGTTTTGACACAAGAGACGTTCTACTAATTTAAAAAGTAATTTTAGTATGCTGTACCACAAAAGTAAATTTTCAAACAAAATCTTTCTTTTATAGACCCAACTCATGATTTTTTAAAAAAAATAGTTACTCTTTTTAAACTGGTGGTCAATGGGACAGTTGAATTAGGTTTCACCTGTTTATTTGATTACGGCATACACATTGACAGTGAGTTAAGCACTCTACTTTCCTTATAGCTAAACGGCCTACCCATCAGAGTTGGGTGCACTTACAGACAAGCCAGTGAAACGCTCTCAAGATTTTTGGATCAGACGTCGCACTAACAGCGGACCACTCTTGAAAAGAGGGGTAATGATCGGGGGAGGGGGGGGGGGGGACGAAATAACGGGGAGGGGCGGTTGTCCTCAACTTGGAATTGACACGTGTATGAATAGAATTTTGCAACTAAATAAAATAATTTTCATAGAAAAATGCAAAACAAAAATCGAAAGATAACACAAATCAACAAGCAAACAAAACAAAACAAAATAGGGCTGACGTTAACCATGGAGTGGCTACTCTTTAGAAATCAATACACTTCCATTTCGTTCAACCATCGGTGCTCAGTGCTAAAGATAAACGTTGGTGTAAAGTAGCAACCATGCTCTTAACCTTTCTTCTTTACATTACAAGCAAGTGTGCGGTGTCTCTAGGTCTCTACAACGCAGCGCTTTACAAGCCAGCTTTCATGAGCTCTTTATTGTCGAGCTCTGCATGGACCGCTGATAAAGCTAACGATGGAAACGACGATTCTAATGTGATAAATGGACATTGCGCACATTCGCAATATGATAATCCAGGATGGTGGATGGTGGATCTAAGGGGTCTGTACAAAGTAGAGCAGATTGCACTAGTAAACAGGTGTGTTTTATGTTTGTTTGTTATATATTTTCTTGAACGTTTGTAAAAAATGTATACTGATAATTAAAAGTAGTCATAACATATATATATATATATATATATATATATATATATATATATATATATATATATATATAATATATATTTGATCCGCCTATTATTTTTTTAATGCAATTTTATCATGCTGCGCATGTTTTTACTTTCTCGTATAAAGGAAGTAATGTAATCGTGCAAAAATTTGAAATCGAGATTTTAACACAGCTCGATGTTTTACACCTCCCTGAGTCAACAACTACTACCTTGTAATTTGTTCTTGGTTGGACAAAGGCTATGGAAAATCTAAAAAGAAAAGCAGGATGACATCAGAGTCAACGACATATCTGGCGCATAACAAGTTGACACGTTATACTTAATTTTGTTGGAGAGAATCCCTTTAACATTAGAATTAAGAACGAAGAAGAAGAAAAAGAAGAGAAATTTTTATAAATAAACAAACTTAAAGGCTGCCAACCTTTTAAATTTGTACTTTCTTTAGTATCTTCCATTTAAAAATCCAAACGTATTTCAAAACCAAAATAGGTACTTAATATTAGTGCGTATCTATAACCCATATTTAAAAACAAAATCTAAGCTTAAAACTTATTGTACGAGTAGGTCTTAGGCCTAATTCTTCACAAAAACATTACGAAATAAATTTACAAGATCTTTACGAAACCCTCAAATAAAAATATACAGATAACAATATCTTAATTTTATTGTTTAAAATTAGATTGCCATTATATATAAAACCTTAACATTCTTTTTTCGATGTTGAAAACTGATGTAAAATAAAAATCAATGCAGTTTTGAACATCCGTATTTACTATAGGAAGCAAGAAAACAACTAACATCAAATGTTTACTCAACAGGGGCGATGAATATAGTACATCAACCAGAACAAAAAACTTTGTATTTGATATTTTTGAAACTGACCCAAGGTTATCACGTGACTTCCCATTGAAGGCTGGCCTGGTGTGTTACACCAGAACTCAGCCAGTAGCGCAGGGGGATATGCTCACGCAGAACTGTACGACACCCATTGTAGGACGATTCGTAAGGTTTATCAGGTAATTTACTTCAATTGTTTCACGGTTTAGGACACATTTTAACGACATTAGGCTAGGAACGATGGAGATACTATAAGTGGTTTACTTCCCTTTTCGAAGATCAGTTGTTCATTAAAATTCCTTTATTACTCAGTAAGAAAATTGTCAATTTTTTCTAGTAAGATTCAATGACTTCTCAATTTTGTACTTATTATTTAGATAAGTGAAGGAAGTCACATATTTAACTTTTCTCGCATTGTAAATGTGGTGCTTAAACAAAAATGTCAAAAAGGTATTTTACTCTTACAGATATACGTATGATATTATTAATATATGTGAGGTAAAAGTCATGGTCAGCTCTGCCATCCAACTACAAGGGAGTTACGCCGCTACAACCAATGCTGTCCTACAGGCTGTCCCTGTTTTCACAACCTCCACGGACAGCTCATCTGTCTGCGTGTTACTGTGTCAGCAGTATCGTGACAGTCGCACGTGCACCGCCGTCAACTGGGTTCGAACAACGAAGCAGTGTCAGATGTTGGCGGTCGACCCACGGAGCATTCCTACACTCACGGCCAACCCCGATACAGACTTGTACATAGAGGCTTAATAGAGCTTGTAACTCTCGATCTCTCTCGCTAAAATTTCAAAATCTCGTATGTCTGGTAGAGATCTAAATCTTCGAATTACATTTTTTTTTCGACCATGATTCCGATTAATAACACAACATAATATGTTAGCTATTAGCTTCTAGGTCTCGCTTCAAGATTTTAAAATACCAGGAGTACTCAAAATACAATAATTATAAACATTTAGCAATAATAGAATCACATTAAGTACCGGTAGCCTTAGGGTATTATTATATTGTATCTTATTTTAGGTCTACTGATTCCCATAAATAATAAACTGTATTGTACGATTGTACACATCGTTTAAGAAAATCCCAATTTAACTTGAATATATTTTTCTTTATTCTAACCTTTCTTCTTGTATTCGATCAGTATTATTGTTTAAGTGTTTAAATAACTTAACCATTACGGGAGTAACTTTTCTATTTATTTATTTTTCATTTATTTAAAATTTAAAATTATATTTGGTTTTAAAACAACTAGCTGGCAAGTAAGAGAAGGAGAAGTTTGTTACCTATCTACGAGCCCTATAATTATACATTGAAATTACTAAGTGTTGTTTTTCAGTTGGTAAAAAAAATCTGTTTTTAAAATTAAGCTGTTGATAGCTATGTTATTAAAGTATAATCTACTACTGTTGTGGATTAGTGCTCTGTGTGAGACGGGAGTTGACGTTACAGTGTTTCGGCCTTAGATTTGCACATTACAAAATCTGATTTATTTTTCTAAGTTTGGTACAGGTCCACTGGCCTCCTGCGGAAAATTAAAAAAATAGTCATTGTATTTTATTTATTTTGATTCCTGTGCCTCCTACCTACGTGTTGGTGTCTTAATGTTTAAAACACAAAGAACATAAAACAACAATTATTACTTAAAACTACATTCATATAGAGTTGAGCCTTTGAACATTGGCATCGGTATGTTTTTGATATAGAAACAAAACTGGTTTTAGTCTTATTTTGTAGGTGTTGAGGAATTATAAATCCTTAACAAGCACTTTTCATTTGAACACAATTTTAACATTTATGTGTTATGTAATGCTTAATTATATTTCACTAAAATTTCACATATTTTATTCATTATACTCTTTAAATTTAAACGATTTTCACATCAGTGCAATGCGAAATGCCATCGAGTGTCCACTTAATTTACGTTTACTAGTTGTTTCCACAATACATAAATATGCCTGGTTGTAAGAACTTTGATCCTCAACCAGTGACTATTACCTCTTAAATGTACATATACATATCTTGCAAGATTATCCTAATCTATTTAACCTTTGAACTGAAACTAAGTTGATTTCCATCCCACATTTGTTACTATAAAGATTGTATTTTTTCGGCATCTCTGCGGCCGATTATGGCCTTGTAAACTCTACTAGTTTTTATGTGATCACAAAAACAATGAGATGATTGGAGAATGTTTCAACAAATGTAATCGTACATTTCATGTACCCTGTGAACACTAATATTTATGGTTGCACATTTGTCTTTATAATCACTTAGCCAAATGTTTGTGCCAACAAAATTTCTTGGCTTTGTAAATATAATTTTTCCATCTCAACATTCAGCTTCTACTGTTAGTTTTTTTAAAAAACATAAACCACACAATATTCAAAATTGAAAATACAGGTAATTTTACCCTAAAAATATTTATTTTTGTTTTTAAATATTTAAACTACCCGTTACATTGTTACGTGTCTGCTTCTGTTGTGTCTGCATATGTATGTATAATGGTGTTGGTTATGTATGATGGGATAAACCGGTCGTTAGTGTTGACAAGATTTCAAACTTTGTTGTCCTCGGCAACATTCTTTTTAGACAACTTAAACGGCTGAAAAAAAAACAATTTTACATATTTAATTTTTCGAAAAAAAATCCCCCAATTTTACGTATTTAATTTTTTACAAAACACAAGCTTGTAAAATGCAGAAAACTTGTAAACATTTTATTTCCTCAAAGGTTAATTTATCAACCCAGCATTTTATTTAATATTTCACCAAAGTTTGTTTTATTAAACTGGCTACATCATCGTTCCTGATTGGTCCTCAAGTTTTCTTATTTACTGTACTCAATGATTTAAAAATATACTTTTAAACGCACGCATTGCATTCTAATTCAGACTCTTATCTTTCCTATAATACAATAAACCCATCTAGCTACATTTGCTTAAAAACAAAAGAACGATAATTCTGTTCAGTCACGCGAATAAAACGAAAAGATTCGATGCTTTCCCTTCTTTTCTAATGCAAATACACATTTTTTCAGAGCAAAAATATATCTGGCCTCACGACCACTCTAGAAATATGCCCGCGATCACGAATTCCTTAGTCTGTATGTCAGTTGGTCTGCACCAGTTGTAAATCGTGTACTAGGTTGTTGTTTATATCTAGAAATAAAATTTACTTTTTCTATGCCCTGGGTACTGTTTTTAAAAAGACATGCATTTACAAAACAGAAAAAAAAATCTGAAAATAAAATCTACCAGAATAATGGAAGATTAAAGTTACAATATATATTTTTTTATCATTTAATTAGATGTAAAACAAAGTTAAAATATATAATCTTTTATCAATTTTTCTCCTTTGTATTTCCAACTTATTCAATGGTTTAAAAAATGTTTGAGAATGTTAAAACCTTAGATGAAATCTAAAACAGATTTAACATACGCCGATGTGTCATGTTACTGAAAACACTTAGTGAAAGCCTTAGTGAAGACACTAAGACTTGATCTTTTCTTGTGGTGGATTAAGTTCACTGATGTGAGTATAAGTGTGTGTAAGTGTGTGTGTGTGTATGTAAAAGCTTTATTTTTTTTACTGAGGATAAACAAGTTGAACGACAAATTAGTCAGTTGCGGCACAATCATAACCACGGTTCTGTCCCCTGCCTCCAATGGGTTGGTTAGCCTGTGGGATAGTAATATTACATTGAATCATGACCATCAGAGTTTAAAAAAAAATTAAAATTACATTTATTAAATAAAGAGCGTGGTAAGAATATTTCATCTAGATTTCAGTTACAACATTGTTTCAAAAATATTCAGTCACAATAAATTATAAAAATAATCGCAATTGTCCGTATGGAAATTGCGCTAAAAATATTAGCCATGTTTGTGATTTTAACAAAAACTTCAACCTTGAGTTACGTCCCTGACATGTAGCGTCCCCTGATTTTGTGCGTGTATGTGTGTTGTGTTCTTGAATGAAATGTTCCCTCCTTTTGTATATAGTCGTAGCCCTTGATTGAGTGTGTTTACATAGAACGAGATGTGTTCACGTGAGGATTCTCAGTTGACGGGTGAAAGAGCGTGTGCAACGGTGGATGGCGGTTGGTTGGGGTAGGTGTAGGGGGTTGGAGGAGGACGTGGAGAGTGTTAAGTATTGTGTATCATAATTTGTGTCGTAAAACTTTTATTATTTATTAAATTATTGTAGCATTATATATATATATATATATATATATATATATATATATATATATATATATATATATATATATATATATACGAGAAAAATGGCCCGTTGAGGAAGGATACACCGGGCGCTAGGTTGATAGTGCTGTCTCTTTTCTCTAAACTAAAACCAACCCACCCCCCCACACACACACACACCACCCCCCACCCCCCACCCCACACCCACCCCACACACCAGCCCCCCCCCCCACCCCACCCACCGCCACCCACCCCCACCCCACCCCCACCCCCCAAAAAACATGTCTACCGTCCCATTCAACGAAATATAATTATATACTTTTTCCAGTGTCCGCCCCCTCCCCGAAAATTTTACCCCCGCCCCCGAAAATTTCAAGTACCCCCCACCGCTCTCCGGGGAGGAAAAAGTCTGAAAGAAACACTGGTGTCGCGCTTAGCCACTACGCGAAGAATTGCATTAAAGAAATTGCGAGAAAACCACTTTTTAGATTAGACACATTAATTAGGCGGTAATTTTATTATAGAGTATCGATGAGGAAACCACCGCCCCACCCACCCCCCCCACTCACACCTCCCCCCCCACCCCACCCCCACTCCCCCCCCACCCCCCCCCCCCCCCACTCCCAAAAAAAACATGTCTACCGTCCCATTCAACGAAATATAATTATATACTTTTTCCAGTGTCCGCCCCCCCCTCCCCGAAAATTCTAACCCCGCCCTCGAAAATTTCAATTACCCCCACCCCTCTCCGGGGAGGAAAAAGTCTGAAAGAAACACTGGTGTCGCGCTTAGCCACTACCCGAAGAATTGCATTAAAGAAATTGCAAGAAAACCACTTTTTAGATTAGACACATTAATTAGGCGGTAATTTTATTATAGAGTATCGATGAAGAAATTTCTTTTGAGTTGGGGAGGGGGGGGGGGGGCTCAGACGTTCTTACGCGGGGGGTGGGGCTTCGCCCCTACCCGAAGAATTGTATGCAAGAAATTCTTCACGCAAACCATTAAGATTAGACAACATTTCCTTTTTATTCAATGTTAACGCGAAAATCAATGACGTCATATAACTGTGAGCACTCTCTGGGTTTGAGATTATTTTCTACTCTGTGCGCTAAATGTGTCGACGTCATACTTCGTTTTTCGAATTACTGTGCATGTTTTTAAATTGCTTGTCTTTTCTCTAGAGCGTTCTTGTCAGACAGATAGATAGATAGATAGATAGAGAGACAGCGAAACTATTATTATAGATATATATATATATATATATATATATATATATATATATATATATATATATATATATATATATATATATACGTTGTTTTGTCCTGCATACCTGGAGAGAAGAACCCAACACCTTGAGAGGTCTACTTCACAAATTATTAAATTCTTCAACTATTTTCAAGAGAATTCAACAAACGCCATGGAAATCCGCAGCATACTCGTACACTTTCAACTGAGAATGTTTATTTGCACAATTCAGAAAGTTACTCATATTTCATTAATAAATAATAGCCCTTCAGCGTGGTGTAACTAATCAATGGACCTTTTGGTTTAAGGAATATAATCATCGTTATAGAGCAATTTATCGAGTGTGACGGATCAATAACATTTCTCAGCTGGTAAACTGTTTGTTAAAAAGCTATCGTATTTTGTCGTGGTTTGAATTTTACCACTAGGATAAAAAAAAGTGCTAGCCACAAACAAATTTCGCTAACTACGATAGAACAGTGCTAGACACAAACTTTGAAGTAACTACCGGATTGATAGAACAGTGCTAGAGAGAAACTTTAAAGTAACTACTGCATTAATAGAACTGTAGTAGCCACAAACATTAGAACTAACCACCACCATGATAGCACAATGCTAGCCTCAAAGAATAAAACTTCAATACTTACTATATACTTAGCTAGCCACACACATTTTAACTTCGACTACAGTAGATATATAGCTATGTTGGCTACTTCCAACACGCAGTGCTATTTCTAACTAGAAACTAAATAAATGTGTTGGCGTATTGCTTGGTGCTGTTTTAAACCCTAAACTTATTATTTAATCTGGCCAACTTACTGGTGCTAAAGACATTGAAACTTTGAACATATTTTGTTTTACGTGTTACCTAAAGTTCTTTTCAATGATTAAACAACGAAATTCAATCTAATATTAATTTCACACACTCACTATAACAATACGTGTATTAAAAAATCTAGCCATTCACTAGACCTTAGATTTTTAATGATTAATAATTCAATAGCATGTATCGATCAATTGCCGATTAATCGCAGTTTTATTGATTTTTAATGCAAAAAAAAATAATTCTTGTGATGTTACGTCCCGTAGGGTAGAAGAAGCCAGCCATTCATCTTTCTAATACTGGTTTAAAGTTTATATTGATTCAAACACTGGAGTAATTATTTTTAACAATCGGCTAAAAAAGTGAAATTTAAAACACAATTCAATAAAATTGATGTTAAGAGGTTATTTGTGTCAAACTCCTGAACATGAATATCATAACGGCACATGCTACCAGTTGTTAAGTGGTTTAACGTAGGCTACAAGATAGGATTGCGTTTAGTATATGATCAGATGTGAAGTTTTCTGCAGAAATCATGTCATTGTTCTCAGCATTTCTGCTCTACATCTTGAACTTGTGGTTTGTGTCCGAGTGTCTATTCAACGCAGCGCTCTACAAACCAGCTTATATGAGCTCGTTGTATGGTTATAATTGGGTGGCTACCTTAGCTACCGATGGGAACAACGACACTAGAATTTTTAACGGACACTGTGCTTGTACAAATTTCGACAACCCTGGATGGTGGATGGTGGATCTGAGGGGTCTCTACACGGTGGAGCAGATTGTTCTAGTAAACAGGTGAGATTTTCTTCGTGCATAAAGCTTTAGTTCAATGTACAGGATTTATTAATTAGATAAAGTAAACCAAATATTGACAGTTGTTGTGTTTGTAGCCCAATAATAATCAAGTCATTAATGAACTATTTCAAATCATTTAAATTTGATGTTCGTTTTCTCTAAAATTAAGTAAGGAGGTAAATTGGTGGGGGTATGGGGTGGGGGTGGGGGATGATTTTAGTCAGTGCCGAGGTTTGGCTATCCCATACCTCCGGCTATGTTAAATGTGGATGTATTGTATGAACTTAGTTGCACAAATTTACTAAAAATATTCACACTAATTTAAGGTACAAACAGACAAACTAACGAGCCAAATGTATGGCTAAAGAGTAACTAAAAACTCGGATCATTGGCTCTTTGATAATTGTTGCTCTCCCACGTTTGCTTTTATGAGAACCAAAATAAAACGCATTCACCAACAACAAATGATTACATAGAGTCTACAAAGACACATTTAGCAAAAACCTAAACTGTATCGTTTGGTAAGCGAAATTCTAAATGCAGACTCGTGTTGAGATGTTGACTTGTAGCGAGGACTGCTGTTAAAAAAAATCAACCTTAAAATATTTTACACTTTTCTATTCTACAGGGGTGACGATACTTTCACCTCTTCAAGAACAAAAAACTTCACATTCGATGTGTTTGAAACTGACCCGAGGCTATCTCCTGGTTTTCCACTAAACCCTGGGCAAGTTTGCTACAAGAGAATCGAAGCTTTAGGGCTGGGAGAGACGTTCACTAAAAACTGTACTACACCAATATTAGGAAGATTTGTTCGATTCATAAGGTAAAATGCATTTTGTTAATTTTTAATGCACTGTATTTACTTTAATGTTCAAAGTCTTAAGTTACATATTAAGAAGAATGAGTACAAATAAAACAATACCAACTCGTTGTTCACAGATACACATATGACATCTTGAACTTTTGTGAGGTCCAAGTCATGGCCAGCGAGTCCCATTACGTCGAGGATAACTTTAAGCTGACGATAAACTCTCGTCTGTCAGTCACCCCCCTGTTTACAACCTATACCGCAAGTCCCGTCATCTGTACCTTAACGTGTCTACAGCATCGTGACAGCGATACGTGCACCGCCGTCAACTGGGTTCGAACCACGAAACAGTGTCAGATGTTTATGGTTTACCCGCGAAGCATCGTTTCTCTAACCGCTGATCTTAATGCAGATTTTTATATGGAGACCTAGTCTGTTAAACAAGATGGGCTTCAGCTTATATTCTTAAACAAGGCGACTCAAAATTCCGAATGTGGGACTTTTAAAATAAAATGTGGATATGAAATACCATCTAAGTTTTTTTTTATATATTTAAAAATTAAAAACGAAAAAAAAAAAAAAAAAAAACCCAGCTGAAAATGCTTTATATTGTCATACATTAGGTTTATTCATAATCAAATCGCCAATAGTATGTGTAGTAACTGTATGAAATAGAAAATAATACAAACTCCAATTATTTATTTTACCATGTCTTTTAACCAAGAATAATCTGGCTCCGACAAGGTATAACATCACGCACTACAAAGTTAATATTTTTCATGCTGTAAAATAGTGCTATTCGAGATTGGTTTTTATTTAATATCACTAATCTATTAAGACCGTGGCAGCCATTAATACTTAGAAACCGATGTGTTTTATATGTTTACTAGGCATGCTGCCCAGCTTCGCTTAGGCTTTCGAAAACATTGAGAATTTGCATGCTTAATTAATTCGCCCGAGGGTCGGTCTACGACCTCAAGAGTTATGAAGAGGTTCCTCCGTGGACATTTTTTTTCGATTTATAGCTCATATAAGGTACCGGTCAGTCGAGGTCAGTTTTGACCCCCTCATCGTAGACTTTTCGGCCAACCGGCCCCCGTGTTCTGTCGCCCCAAGGCAAGATCATGCCAAATTTGAAGCGCCTGCGGCGCCGGGAAGTGCCCTATCGGACACCCGACAATCTAGAATCTAGATCTAGATCTAGATTCCTAAAAGAATTTTTTTTTTAAGTTTAGCCCGAGCATAATAAAAAAGAATACATTAACCAAGTTGACTTGCTGTGTCTCGAACCCGCACCACCTGCGTGGTTTAATGTACACTAACATCTCGGACACCCGACAATCTAGATCTAGATTCCTAAAAGAATTTTTTTTTTAAGTTTAGCCCGAGCATAATAAAATACGGAGAATGAAACACGTATTTTAAAATCTTAACTTACGCGAATATGCCTATTCTTTCAAATTAAATTTTTTATCCCTAATTAGCCAGTTCCAAACAAAGATTTTGTATAAAATAAATAAGTCTTGAAATAGTTTAGTCCTAATATAGAAATTTATTTTTGGAATTGATTTTAGAGAAGTTAGAGTCTAAATCTAGATCTTAGCGTCTACGTCTAGATCTAGTTATTGCGTAGATTTAGAATTAGATTTAGTCTAGATCTAGAATCTCTAGATCTAGAATCCAAATACATAAAATAAATTTTATGAGTTTAGGCCGGAAAAATTGTATTGTATACATTTCATAGTGTACGTAGATCTAAATCAGATTTGAATGAAATAGTTCATTTCTTTTTATTCAAAACACGGCAGATGACGTCATTAGTTAATGTATAAGCAATAGTGACGTCACAGTTTTATGCGTTCTTTTTCACATTTATTAATGCTTTTCCGGTTGCATAAATAATACTGTTTCTCTACATTCGAATACGCCTTTAATTTTTATTTTTCTTCTTTAACTAAAATTGTGGTTATACATTTAAAACATCTAACATATTATTTTCAACAAAAGTCCGTATAAAGTTCTCCATATATCGCTGCCGTTTCTGACGTGATGTCCGGCGAAAATTTTTTGCGGACAGACAGAGAGAGAGAGAGAGAGAAGAGCGCACATGGCGTTTTATATATTAGGATAATCGTAAAGGACATTTTTGTTTATATAATTAACAAAACAATTAACACTTTAATTTTTTTTTTAAATTTTAATAAATGAAATGTTGAGTTATCTTTAATAAACTTTGTTTTCTTCATATTTTTAAATATCCTATTATTTGTTGTGTCTACATATTATATTTTATTTTAAAATGTCGACACATCGTGCTCGGACGGTAGAGCGCACATCTGCTAACCTGATTGTCTCGAGTTCGGGTTCCATGCTTCAGGCAGTAGGACGACCCTGAGTTTTATTCAGCTCTGACTCTCAATAGGAACGGGCGGGCATAGAACTTGCCTCAACATTCTTTTAAATGCCAAGGTCACTGAAACAGGTGAGCTGTACTCTATCTGCACTGTCGTTCATATCATCACTTCCAAGACACATGGGGCAGATGAAGTAGAGTTCATCAGCTTCAGAGACCACGGCATATGAAGGGATATTGTTGTCAGCACTATGCCCAGCCGCCTTTGTTTCGTTAACGTGAGAGGTATCCATCAGAGCTAGTTTGGTTCAGGGACGTTCCACTGATTTGAACCCAGGTTTGAACTCGAGACTCAAGGTTTAGCTCTGTACCGCTAAGCCACGCAGTCCCATGCACTACGGATCAAAAAGATAGCTATATTAACAATTCACCAAGTACCATTCATTTGTGTAAACTGTTGATACGACCATTTCATTTCTCATTATTTTTTGTTTGCTTACACAGCCTTGTCCCTACCGTGTTGTGTATTGATCAGTGTGCTCCTACCGCTATAAAATATGTGTAGACTACTAACATTTTGGTATCAACAGCAACATCATACACGTGAATTCAATAGACCTCCAACTACTAACATTTTGGTACCGTACAACTACATCAAAAGAGTGAAGTGAATAGACCTCCATCTACCACCATGTTGGTATCAACAGCAACATCATACACGTGAAGTCAATAGACCTCCATCTACCACCATGTTGGTATCAATAGCAACATCATACACGTGAAGTCAATAGACCTCCATCTACCACCATGTTGGTATCAATAGCCAAATCATACACGTGAAGTCAATAGACCTCCATCTACCACCATGTTGGTATCAATAGCCAAATCATACACGTGAATTCAATAGACCTCCAACTACTAACATTTTGGCCCTGTACAGCTATATCATACACGTGAAGCTAATAGACTTGCATCTACCACCACGTTGACGTCCTACATCAACATTAAACGAGTAAAGTCGTTTAAACAATCCTTCGTATTGCGGTAGTTCGGTAAAGTTATTCTTTGTGTATGCACAGCTATACTAGCTTGCTTGAATTGGTGGATCAGTTGCTTCTATAACTTGTATTAATGTTTAACCATTTCTGTGGTAGTTTTATGGGCCTTATTATACTACTAGGCATGCTGCCCAGCTTCGCTTAGGCTTTCAAAAACATTGAGAATTTGAATGCTTAATTAATTCGCCCGAGGGTCGGTCTACGAACTCAGGAGTTATGAAGAGGTTCCTACGTGGACAATTTTTTTTTCGATTTATAGCTCATATAAGGCGCCGGTCAGTCGAGGTCTGTTTTGACCCCCTCATTGTAGACTTTTAGGCCAACCGGCACCGGCCCCCGTGTTCTGTCGCCCCAAGGCAAAATCCTGCCAAATTTGAAGCGCCTGCGGCGCCGGGAAGTGCCCGATGTCGGGCACCCGACAACTTTACTTCATATATTATAGAGATTAGCAAATTGCATAGATAAACAAAGATTTCCAAAGTAGTTCCTTTCTTTATAGTCTAAAATAGGAAGATTCACATATTAAAAAAAATAAAAATAAAAAATTAGGTTTAACTTGGTGTGTCTTGATCCAGCACCGCCTGTCTGGTATCAAGTACACTATCATCTCAGCTAATTAGGTACCTTGTAAAATATGGAGAATAAAAGAAGTGTTTAAAAAAATAACTTACACGAATATGCCTATTTTTTCGAATTCTTTTTTTTTACCCAAAATTAGGCAGTTTCATTGCTAAACTAACAAAGATTTCTATAAAATATTTAAGTCCTGAAAAAGTTTATTATAGAAATTTATTTTTGGAATAGATTCAATGGTAGATAGAGTCTAAATCTAGATCTAGAATAGATCTTAGCGACGTAGCGTAGATTTAGATCTAGTCTAGATCTAGAATCTCTAGATCTAGAATCCAAATAGATAAAATAATTTTTTTAAGTTTAGGCCGAGAATATCTTTTTGTGTAGTCTATATTTCATAGCGTACATAGCTCTAAATCATATTTGAATGAAATAATTCATTTTTAAAAATTCTAAACTCGGAAGATGACGTCATCAGTTTTGTGCTCTTTTTTAGTGTAAACAATAAGCGACGTCATTGTTAAATGCGTTCTTGTCCCAAGTTTATACACTTTTCCGGTTGCATAAATAATACTGTTTCTCTACATTCGAATATGCCTTTATTTTTTATTTTTCTTCTTTAAATAAAATTGTGGTTATACATTTAAAACATCTAACATATTATTTTCAACAAAAGTCCGTATAAAGATATCCATATATCGCTGCCGATTATGACGTGATGTCCGGCGAAAATATTTTGCGGACAGAGAGAGAGAGAGAAGAGCGCACATGGCCTTTTATATATTAGGATTGTAGTGACATAAAATTCTGGCATGTTGGCCATTTATTGCACTTGTTTGCACGGGTAGTACATAGTTAACAAGAAACCAGTTCAACTAAAAGTCTTTATTTATTTAATAAATCTTTGATAAATAAAAAGAAATAACAAAAAAATATAAGCAAACAATCTTAAACCATTCTAAAGCAGCCTCCAAACGTTAATTAGTTGTCAAAGCAGTTCATTAGTGTAAAGCGGTTAAATGATCAGCGTTTCTGTTGTGTTAAATGTAAGTGATGGGTTAAATCAATTGCAAGAAAATACAGATTGACAATTAATGCATTTGTTTGTAGTAAAACTATTATTACATTTTGTAAATATTCAATGATTAACTTCACCAGATTATGAAATTTTTTTCTTCAACCAAGTTCTTCGCCTTTTTACCTGATACAAATACTAAACTTTGTTGAACACCTAAAAATATAATTACAATAAACTGAAATAAATACAACGATTTCTCAAACTCTAAATTTCATTAAGAAACAATAATAATCTGGTATATAACCACTTGCCTGACAGTTCAGTTGATTACCAAATCACGCCTCAATGTAAAAGTTTGTACTAGAGTCAGGTATGAGTGATGTAACGTTCCTTGGGTTGACCTTCAACATCTGACAGAGTTTCGTGGTTCGAACCCAGTTGACTGCGGTGCACGTATCGCTGTCACGACGCTGTAGACACATTAAGGTACAGGCCAAGGCGCTGGTCGTGGTGGCTGATAAAATGGGTGAAACTTGCGCCAAATAATTTTTCTTCACAACAAATTTATTTAGCCTGTAGATCACACGACTGGCCATAACTTTCACCTCACAAAAATTGATGGAATCAGTCGTGTATCTGTCAAGAAAGAAAATGAAAACACAACTCTGAAGTCAAATCATTTTAGTTCTTAAAATGTAACATACATTTTTAGGATATGCTGTGGAAAAAGAATAATGCTGTCTGTATTTAATGTTAGTAGTAATAATTATCATTAAAAAAGTTTAAAAAAAACCCACGTTTTCTGATTGAACTAAAAAGTAGAAAATAAATGCTATACATCACAATGATGCAAGCGATCACTCCACTATAATCGATGAAAAAACGTGGGGCGCTGAAGTAAAAGTTATATTACTATTGATTAGATAATACTATTGACTTTTATTAGGGAGCTTGTAGAGAGTCAACAGTATTAGAAACTGTAAGAAAATCACGGCACCCCACGTTTTTCATCGCTTATAGTAGAGTGATCGCTTGCATTATTGTGATGTATAGCATTTATTTTCTACTTTTTAGTTCAATCAGAAAACGTGGGTTTTTTAAAACTTTTTTAATGATAATTATTTTCTACTTTTTAGTCTTTGTCTGTTTGTTTGCATTAAAATCTTGCTATCGATTTTATCTTTTCGCATTCACTTTTTTTTTTGGGTAAACGAAGACAACTCGTAAAAAACACGAGCCTTGAACCCGTGTCAAGTGGGTTAGCAATCGTGTGCCCAACCACTCGACCATATCGTCTCCCCCATACTGGCCACCAGTTGTTCCGGTTGTTTGTACACAAACACCACGTGAACACTACTCAGTAAGCAGGGAGAGTACCGAACCTTGTTTTCATCAAATTACAATGACTGGGTTATGTCCCCTTTTCCCACGTTTTTTGTACAATTATATAGTTGTTTAAAATTATCAATAAATGTTTCCATTGATCAATTTAGTAATAATAACAATTGAATATTCAATTGTCATCGGTAACAAAGCTTCCCTGAAAATTTCAGCGCGCTAGCTAACTGGGAAGTGCCCGAAATTTCGATCGCAAGATTTGATTGGAAAAACAAACAAACAAACAAACAGAGGCGAAAGCAAGTTAAAGAAAACGTGGGAAAATTGTGCAAAGCTTATCTAGCTAGACTTTATTTAATACGGCATTCAGTTATTTTCAAACATTCCTTGTTTGATTCGTGTATTGTTGGTTTTTTAAACTGTGCGGGTTTTAGTCGGAGCCACTTTGTCGTAGCGATGGGAGCATTATTTTTAGACAAATAACAATTTGTAATACATAGAAATATATAATAGTAATAGCTAGAATTTACAGTTTCAATACATAGAAATATATAATTTTAAACCATATAACCTGCACGTACATTCTACTATATATTGTACTGGTAGTAATGTCAATCGAATAAGCAGCTAGAAAAATATAATGGTTCAGAGAGGAGCGTATCAAAATAATAAGTAATACACGCTATCGTACAGCCCATGTGTCAGGTGAAGTAGAGTTCACCTATTTAAGCACTATTCCCATTCGCCTTTATACTTAAGTCTGGTGCCCACCACAGCTGGGTTGACTCAAGCCCTGGTCTCGAACTTGAGACTTTTGGGTATGCATTTGTACACTCTTCCATCCGACCACGCAGTCCCCTGACTAGACCCTTCTCTGAGGTTAAACTTCTCCCGTAAATTTTAAACGGTTGCTACAAAAGATTAAGACACTATCTTTTAACTTGAAAATAAACAAACGTATTAGACATAAATGTTGGTAAAAAAATGAAACCTGATATATCTGACGAATCTCCCTACAGTTGGCGCTGTACAGTTCTGTGTGAGCGTCTCTCCCTGCCCTACCGGCTCAACTCGCGTGTAGCACACTTTGCCTTGTGCCATTGGGAAGTCATGTGATAGCCTTGGGTCCGTTTCAAACATATCGAACTGGAAGTTTTTTGTCCTTGTTGAAGAAGTATATTCATCACCTCTGTAAAGTAATAAACCGGGAGTGATCTCCCCTAAACTTTCTCGAATATTCTTGCAATATAGACATGATTTTTAATTACTTAAAGTTTTAAAAATAGAATAGAATCTCAAAGAAAAAAAAATTGCGCACCAAGCGAACGCCAAAACAAAATGTGCATAATAGTGCGCAATATTATTAGTACTTTAAAAATTTACATGCGTTTTTTGAGAAATCGGAAATCGGTAAATTAGTACTTCCTGTCAACGGAAATTACTCACAATTTGACAGAAGGTGGTAAAATAAGATCTTTTACTTACATGTGAAATTTAATTTATCTATCTGAAATAGTACTCAAGTTATAGGCTTTTTAAAATTTCAAAGTAGAAAAAGTACCACTTCCGGTTATCGGAAATCGCTCAAAAGTTGATACAGATCTACGATTTTGACATAATACTTATATATGAAATTTCATCAACCTAGCTGTAACGGTACTCAAGTTCTCGTGTTTACACACAGACACACACATACACAGACAGACACACAGACATACGGACAAGATTGCAAAATTATGTTTTTCCGTATCAGTGAGGTGTAAAACGTCGAGATTTGTGAAAATCTCGATTTTTTTTTTTTTTTGCACGATTACAAGACTTTCTCTATAGCCTACTTCGTATATACGAGAAAGTAAAAATAGAGAACTCTGGAATAAATTATGTACATAACCCAAATACTAATACTAACCGATACTAGCGTTTGCAATATTACTAATTGAATACAAAGCTGTTAGGTGTAAATTTAAATTCAATCATTCAAAAGCAAGAGATTGCCTTCTGTTTAGTTACATGGATCATCTACCCCTGTAATAAATCTAACATTTGAGAGACGCTGAGATGAAGAGCGCACGACTGTTATATTGAAAGTCTCGAGTTCAGATCCCTTGCTGAGCCAACCTTCCGGTAAGGAAAGTCAATTAGACCAAGTTTAGAACTTAACACGATATCTCGATATACCGAGATTAATCAAACACAAAGTTTATAAAAAATTAAAGCATGGTGTACTTTTAACTATTTTATATTACATTTAAATTTCAATATTTTATCGACATTTTCATAGTAAAATACAAACAATACAATGATCAAGTAGATGTAGAAATGTTTGCTGAAAGTAAAAAGTAATGATTCAACTTAAGCAACATTTCAGAAAATCCTACCGGGAACGGAATCTTAACTCATGTTTCATGCACGAGGAAAAGAAGTCAGTTTAAGGAGTTTTCACACACCAAATAGAACTGACCTGTTTACCAGAACAATCTGCTCCACGACGTAGAGACCCCTCAGATCCACCATCCACCAGCCTGGATTGTCTTCGACTGAATTAACGCAGTGTCCGTGATAAATATAGGTGTCTTCGTTCCCATCAGTAGCTAACTCCGCTGTCCAGTTGTACATTGGGTATACTGAGCTCATGTAGGCTGGTTTGTACAACGCTGCGTTGAACAGGATCCCAGTCACAACATCTAAGATTGTGATGGAAAGAAATATTGGTAGCATGGAAGCCATTTTACCAACCGCTGCCTCCAATAATTGGCGGCCAATAAGCCGGAGTGGCGTTTTATTGCTGATTAGCTTAGAGTGACCACAGGCAACGGATAATTTTTGCCCTTTATTTTAATGTGTTTAAATGTATCGTATCGTATCGTATCGTCTCGTATCGTATCGTATCGTATCGTATCGTATCGTATCGTATCGTATCGTATCGTATCGTATCGTATCGTATCGTATCGTATCGTATCGTATCGTATCGTATCGTATCGTATCGTATCGTATCGTATCGTATCGTATCGTATCGTATCGTATCGTATCGTATCGTATCGTATCGTATCGTATCGTATCGTATCGTATCGTATCGTATCGTATTGTATTGTATCGTATCGTATCGTATAGTGCCGGTCCATACCGTACCGTATTGCATTGTATTACATGATATCGCATCATATCGTCTCGAAATGTATCGTATCGTAATGCAAGCCATTTCAAAGCATTTTATTAATGCGTCGTTTTTGTCCGGCTATCATGTATGCAACTGTATTTTACTTTTTTTCCCCCAGTCAAACTAGAATGGACAACAAAGAATTGGACACAATGCCTTCAAATTTTATTGTTGACAATGATACAAATGTTTTTCAATTTGCCTTTATAGCGGCCGTAAAAACAATTTCAAAGTCGTCAGTCGTCAGTCTAGACCGAAACGCAGGAGTGAAAATTCGGAAACTTCTACTTGACCGATACGATTCACATTTGACACGTGGGTCAAGACATGAGGACAATGCAATCTGAAACTAAACTTGACTTAATTGGATGCCTAATTAATTTTTTATGAATTAATTAAAATTTGGACCGAATTAGTAGGCATGTCTAGCCAACCACACCACACGCGTCATCACGTTCAATAGCTGCGCCATCACGGTACGTTCAATAGCTGCGCCATCACGTTCAGTAGGCGCGCAATGATTTTTAGTCATGTAACTCTATTGTAAATAAAACATGTAATGTACTGAAATAAAAATTCATAAAAAACGTTTTAAGAACAAGCTTTTATGTAATAATGCACTAAAAAGTAGAAAATAAATTATAGACTACTATTTAAATGACTATAAAGAAAAGCGTGGGTCTCTTCTCAAATATTAGTAAAGGTATCCAATCGGTACTAAAGTGACCCACGCTTTTCTTTATAGTAATTTAAATAGTAGTCTATAATTTATTTTCTACTTTTTAGTGCATTATTACATAAAAGCTTGTTCTTAAAACGTTTTTTTATGAATTTTTTAATCCATTTAAATACTTAAAGTTTTAAAAATAGAATAAAATCTCCTTGACAAAAGAATTTCACACCAAGTGAACACCAAATAAAAATGTGCATAATAGTGCGCAATATTATTAGTACTTTAAAAATTTGCATTAGTTTTTGAGAAATCGGAAGTAGCGTAAATTATATATATATATATATATATATATATATATATATATATATATATATATATATATATATATATATATATATATATATATATATATATATAAATTGAATTGTTCGTAATTTGTACATTCACACCCTAATCAACAAACCTTGATCGATAGAACCTTAGAACGATACTTTCAAACCATGAATTTTATGATTCTATTGTTTTAAAGGACAGGAAGTAAGGTTGGTTTATTATGATTATGGTTAATGATTTTACTATCAGCAGAATTTAATGACTCGCGGCCCATTAACGACGTCCGCTATTGTTATGTGAATAAAAGGTTTTAGACTTTTTTCTCCGCGCCATGTTTTCAATTACAGCAACAATTTAACACTATTGATAAACAAGGAGAGTCAAATAATGGAAATGAAATGTTTAACGCGACTGCATTGCTTATATCGATTATAAAATATATATTGATTTTGTGCTTATGTATAGATAATATTAAACAACATATAGAACCTATAAACAACGCAACCCCAATGTTTTAATACGTGTTTAGGGAAAGTGCCAATTGGGGCAAACGATTGAAGGAATACTTACCTCATCTCACATCGAGTCGAGGAAATACTCTCTCAAAACGTGCGAAGATATTTTGGTGTCCATAGACATATAAAGCTTCCGCTAAATGTTTGCGTTAGCTTACAGTTTGCATTTGTGTTATGATTTTGTTTGCGTTTACGTTGGTGTTTATATTTTCACAAACGTCCAGATTTATATGTAGGCCCTTTATTTAAAATTGTATAAATTTGGTGTAAGATGCCTAATGAGCACATTAATCACCGCTCTTTACAAATAACCTTTTAGCTCAAATGCCAACGAAGAAGTTTTAAAAACAAGATGGTTTTTAAAATTGATGTTTAATCCATGAAATTAAAGAATACCATATGTTTTGATTGAAATACTTTTAATTTATAACGATGTGGCGGAATCCATATGCGAGAAAATCGAACTATTTGTAACAAATGGACCAAGCACACACAAATCGCCGGCGTTGATCAATACACACATTTAAAAGTTATTTTCCAGTAATGATTTCAAAGTCTTGATACTATTTACGATTCATTAATTCTAATGATAAATGATTTTACGATCATTAGAGTTAATTAATTGACGCACTGTTAATGAGGTGTGCTGATGTTGGGAACATTACAAAACATAACCAGTTTCATATGGATTGAGATATCTGATTAAATAAAAGCGGTTATTTAAAAAACAATTGAAAACAAAATCAAAGTAAAAAAAAGCATTTCATTACAATTTTTAAAATTTCAAGTTTATCTGGAAAATAACATTTAGTCATAAACTAGTTAGGTGCTATGTTTAGCCTACAAATAAATAAAAATAATGTGTATTTAAAAATATTCATTACAAAAAATATACATGTGATACTTCTATTACACTTTTAATTGAAACTATTCGTGAATTTTGAAATGTAGAAACTCAACAGTTAATCTTTTAAGCTACAGCATATGTTTATAAATTTGTAATATTGCGTTGTTTGTAAGTTCGTTTATCTATGTTTTAATTGAAAAGCTTTAAAAAAAACAAATTTTAAACAAATAAAGTTTCTTAGCAAAATTCCGATGTTTAGGTATTGATGATAAACGGAAATATTTAGCAAACGGTTTTTACGGATACTGCGTTCAAACTTTTTTTTGGGATTGACTTGTTTTTCTAAGTTGATCATTACTGTGATCATTACCTTGAAATGTATAGACGCTATATGTACGATTTATTTAGACACTTTAATTATCGATACAAATATTTCAAATTAGCTCAAAGTTCATTAACTAATAGGCTACATGTAGTAAAAAGTACAGTTCCCGATTAATTGCTTGAAATAAAAATATACAATATAACACTGAAAACGAAAAAGAAATCAGAACTCATTCAGGTTTTTTTATAATCTGACTTTACTTTTTGTTTATATAGAATACATTACAAATTGAGGCACAATTTTTTTTTTTTGCATTCGAATTCCTTTACAGTCAGTCTTTATAGAGTCTATGCCACGTTTGATCATTGCTGCCAGTGTGACTTGTCCCTAGTTTTCAATCGGCTTGTACACAAATGATTTTGACAACTGTAAACTTTCCTATGTCGTTAGATGTCTGTTATTGTTCTTATGTTGCATAGTTTTACCAGATTTGATGAAAATTGCTTCCTTCTAAATGCATAATGTTTTTGTCTCAGTTCTTTCGACTTAATCAAGGGTCGTACAATTTTGACCAATTCTAACGGACCAATTTCTTTTAAATTTGGCACATGGGTCAAGACCCAACGGCAATGCAATATGACATCAAATTTGACTTAATTAAATGATTAACTATGGTTGATTTTTTATGAATTAATTTATATTTCCTATAAAATATACTATTTTCCGTCGTATTATAATACTGTTTGTGTTTCTTTGTTGCGAAATTGTTTTAGCCATACAATTATACAAAAATCTTAAAGTACATAAACAAACAAAAAAATAAAAACTTATTAATAAAAAGCGTTTATATAATTATGCAACGAAATGAGTAAATAGTTTTCTTTTATACAATTGAAAATAAACCACATTATTTATATTCATATAAAGAAAAGCATTGGTTGCTACATTGTGTAATGACTGCTTTTTAAAAATACTACAATTTAATTTAACTGTTAAATTATAAATAGCAATTACATCATTTTTTCTTTAAATTTCATTTTAAAATTTTTTATTTCGTTTTATTTTCTAGTAGGAAACACAACTGTGGTTATTGAATGTTTGTTTTATGTTAGTTATTTCCCTTTGAAAGATTTGTTGGCATTTTAGAGAATTTAAAATTAACAAATTATAACAAAACGAATAATTCAAATTTACAGCCATAGCTTTACCGACCCATCGCTTCCATTTGACAATCCCCTTCACTCTATGACATTAGCATACTTAAATTTTCGATAGTTGCTCAAAGGTATCAGAGTAAAGATAAAACATACAAGCATTAATGTCAAAGGAAGGAACAGTGTTTAAATAATTTTTTAAAGTAAGATAGAATGCACATTTCTCCAAAGATAAAATAGCTGCTATACTGCAAGAGTTATTTTCAAACATGCTTTAGTAAACTATTCGGTAAAATATATTTATAAGAAATTACTTTTTAAAATTTTTTAAAGACTCGTTACAATTTTGAAGATTGTACATAAAATAATATTTTGAAACAGATTGTAGTCTGTATCTCTGAACTTTGAATAGTGTGTTTGCATTTTTATCTGATCCAGAAAGTTTCAAAGTGTCACGTCTATGAAAGTATTAGAAACAATCGAAATTAAACAATATGATTGTTAGCTTCTGTTCTGTTAATTAACGAATTACACCTCAAAGTACACACTTGTGTTGTGGTCGATTGTGAGTGATGTTACGTTCCTTGGGTCGACCTTCAACATCTGACAGAGTTTCGTGGTTCGAACCCAGTTGACGGCGGTGCACGTATCGCTGTCACGACGCTGTAAACACATTAAGGTACAGATCAAGGCGCTGGTTGTGGTGGTTGTTAAAAATGGCGGTACTTGCATCACATGATTTTCCTTAATTAAAAAATTATTGATCCTGTGGGTCGCGTCACTAACCATGACCTTAACCTCACAAAAATTTAAAGCGTCGTACGTGTATCTGAAAATACAAACAAATAAAATTTACTAAATCATTTGAAAAATTCAAAATTCTCTTAAACCTATCTATTCTTCTGCTGTGTGTCTGTCGGTCGGTCTGTCTTTCTTTCTTTTTGCCTATCCACTCTTTTTACGGTGGTTTTCATACAAATATTTGAAAGTCTAATTTAACCAACTAAAAGATGGCGTGGCCTAACGGTAGATCGCTAGGCTGCTAATCCGAAAGTCTCGATTTCGAATCCGGGTCTAAGTCAGTAGAACACATGATGGCGTTTTGATTGCATTTATAAAATATTTGTATATGAAAAAATATAACCTGACGAATCGGACGAATCTTCCCAAAATGGGTGTGGTACAGTTCTTTATCAACGTCTCACCCTGTCCTACAGGCTCAACTCTCGAGTAACAAACTTGACCAGACTTGACAGGGAAGTCACGTGATAACCGAGGGTCAGTTTCAAACACGTCGAATTGGTAGATGTTTGTTCTAAGTGATGCCTCATATTCATCACCCCTGTTGAGTTAAAACAAATATAGCACCCTATTATATATATATATATATATATATATATATATATATATATATATATATATATATATATATATATATATATATATATATATACATATATATATATATATATATATATATATATATGTTCGCTATTATGTTTGTGTTTGCGTTTTTGTTTATTTTTGTTTGTTATGTGTTTGTGTTTTAGTTTTAGCTTTTGTTGAGTGTGGTTGCGGTTAGTGTTATGTTTCCAGTTAGAAATAGATTGAGGGTTATGCATCCATATTTGTATATTTGTATACAGACATTTAATTTAAAAAGTAATATATTTCTTTAGCCCAGGCAACGCTCAGTATGTGCTACTAAATAAACACACAAGTAACGGTCCTTCACAGATAAGTTTTTTACAGAGCCTAGTGCAGGGCATGGCGGGGACGGTCAGTACTTTTTATAAGACAATCTTTAAATATTTTTTTTAAACTTAGAAATAGCGATAAATTACTACTTTCTTTCACCGGAAATCACTTTCCATTTGTTAGGATCAAAAGAATAAGTATTTATACATATGTATAAAATTTAGGCAACCTAACAGAAACGTAACTAAAATTCTAGGTAATTTAGAAACTGAAAATAGAGTTAAGTACCACTTCCGCTAATCGGAGGTCACTCAAAAAGTGTAAATAATCCAGTAATAAAATCTTATACTTATATATGAAATTTCATTTTCAGTACTAAAGTAAGCGCGTTCCAACAAAAATACAGTAAAATACCACTACTGTTTACCAGAAATCATTCAAAATTTTAAAAGAGATATGCGCATACAATGAAATATTTATATATGAAATTTCGCCCAAATACTTTGAACGGTACTCAAGTTATTGACTTTTCAGAAACCGGAAGCATTGTAAGTACAACCCCCTGTTGCCATAATTCGTTTAAATGTTTATAAAAACTACACATTTTATCATAATTATATATGCAATTTCGTCAACATAACTGAAATGGTACTCGAGTTATCGTGTTTATTTTTTGTACGATTCCAATACTTGCTCTATATTTTGTATACAAAATAGAAAAAAAAATTGGAGAAATACAAATGTTTTCTGTATAATAATGCACAACTACATTTTAAACTATACAGAAAAGCGACTGCTGCAAATTTAAAATTCAACTTCTGAATTACAATGGTTTCTTTATTTTTAGTTTGGTCACTCTTGCCCTAATCATTTTCGTATAGAATTTTCTATTTAAAGCATCATGTGATCTTTTATTATATATTTTTTAAATTCCTCACGGACTTGCTTTTTCATGCGTTTTATTCGATGAAAAATACATAACATAATTTATTAGTCAGGTTCATTTTAAATGAGTTAAATGTCATTTGTTTTTAGATATCTGTTTTCACATTAGTGATGTTATAGAATGCCATGCCTTAAATCCGAAACTGTACTTCTATGTCGTGCCGGGCGAAAATGCAGTCGCTTTTATACGCTAGGTAATAAAAAACTGAATTCTACATCCATCCAACAGAACGTACCTATTTACTAGAACGATCTGTTCCACGTAGTAAAGACCTCTCAAGTCGACCATCCACCAACCAGGGTTGTCCCCAATTGAATTAACGCAGTGTCCGTTAAATACATTTGTGTCATCACTTCCATCATTAGCTAACTCAGCAGTCCAGTTGTATTTCAAGTCGACTGAACTCATATAAGCTGGTTTGTAAAGCGCTGCGTTGAAGAGGATCCCAGTCACCAAATGTAAGCTTGGGGCGTAAAGAAGAAATATTGCGAGAATGGACGCCATTCCACCCAACTGCTAGACGCAAGTAAAGGCTGATAAATGAGCTGTGACGATGTTTTCTTACTAAATATATATACGGGTGACCACCAGCAACGGATAAAAATGTGCCCTTTTTACAAACTTGCTTACTCTGTCCTCTGTCTGTCATAGATCGAAACGCTCAAGCGAAACTTCGGGCACCTCTCACTGAAAGATTCGTTTCCAAATTTGCACGTGGGTCAATACATGACAACAAGGCAATATGACATTCAATTTGACTTAATTGGATGCATAATTAACTTTTTAAAAATTAATTAAATTTATCTGAAATTAGTAGGCCGTCTCTTCGCATTATTTTATGCGCATTCATGTTCATTTTGTGCGAAATAGTTTCCAGTCATGCCACTTGATTGTAACTAAAAATTTTAAAGTACTGAAAACAATTGCATAAAAACGTTTTAATAACAAGTTTGTATGTAAAAATACACTAAAAATAAGAAAATAAACTATTTTCTTGAAATAAATAATACACTATTATTTAAATAATAAAAAGAAAAGCGTTGGTCTCCTCCCAATTATTATAAAAGATTTCCAAGAGATAATATAGTGACCCAAACACTTATTTATAGTTATATAAATAGTAGTGTATTTAATAGAGGGAGCTTACTGTGGCGGTCCCATGTGTCTTGGGCGAAAAAAGGAAAAGATGATATATTTAGAGAAAATAATTTATTTTCTCCTTTTTAGTGCTTTATTAAATTAAAGCTTGTCATTAGTTTTTTTTAATGTTTTAAATATAATATACATTGCATCGCATTGGGTTGCTACTCATCGCATTGCATGGCATGGCATGGTCCCACAGTACACCACCTTGCATAACTTAATCGAAATTAAAGGAATTGATATGAATTGATGAAAGTTAATCTAATGTGAATGGAATTGAATTAACTTATGTGATCTTAATACTAATTACTAAATCGGATTGAACTCCATGGAATTGAACAGCATCAGGCTATAAACATCAGAGGCGTCGCAACCCATTCCGACGCCCGGGGCGAACTATCATCTCCCCATTTATATAATTATTCAAGTTAGAGAAAAATTAACCCCCTCCCTCCTACAAGTTATTATCCTGTAACAGTTTTGATTGTGTTTTCATAAAGCCAAAAAGCAGTC
Source organism: Physella acuta (assembly GCF_028476545.2). Lineage (NCBI taxonomy): Eukaryota > Metazoa > Mollusca > Gastropoda > Physidae > Physella > Physella acuta. Next base: position 512,253 of record NW_026731622.1, on the reverse strand, counting down.
TATTTTCTCAACTTTGTTTGTGAATAGTTTAGTATGGAAGCTCAGACCCGCCCGCCCTCCCCTAGCTGCGCCTTTATCAGGCATATCTACTTCGTTGTTATTCCTGGTTTATGATCACGGGGGCTTTTTAAAAAAAGTAATTGACATCATCCGTTGTAAAACTCGAGATGCAGAGTTGTTTTTGGTGAAAAGAATACTGTCGACTCATGAATTATTCAAATCTATTTTTGTTTCGATCAATATGAAGTTGGGGCTTTTTCACCCAGGGTCTTATATGCAGGAGTTCTTGCGAACTTATGTGACCGCTGATGATTGTTCAAGCATCAATACCAGGTGCACATCAATTGTGTCAATATGTCTAAGAAATTCAAATGTCGGGTTTTTAATCTATGTTTCCATTAATCCCTTACAATCGCTTTCGAGGAGCTGACACTAGACAATGTAGAAAAAAACAGCTCTACTACTAAATAAGCAATTTTAAAAATGCTGCAAGAAAAAAATGTTACATTTTATGTTTATTATCCCAATAACAGTTTTTTTTTAAATTCTTCATAAAATGTAGTTGTTTTTTATTCCATTGATAATGACGATCGCATTTTTATGTTGAGAATTCAGTCAACTCTTTTATATTGAACGATCTGTTGAGTGGATATTTTGAGACTTAATGTTCAATTTATAAGCAAAAGGCATAATGGAAATTACCTAATGGTGTGTTGATCGAGCTCGCTATAGATTTTAAATATTTAATCCAAAAGTTTTGTAGCCAACAATGGCTGTAATATTGATTTAGAATAAAATTTTTCAAACAATAGATTATTTTAACAAGAAAGCCGTTGATATTTTTTACTGGTAGGCCTATCAAATGTTTTAAAATGAACATTCTTAAGTTGTTATGCTTAGTTAATTATTGAGTTATTCCGTATGTAAATAATAGTAGTTGAAACTCATGTGCTATCTATTGGGTCCTCTATCCAGTCGGCGATACAAAGGCTCAGTTTGTCATTAAAACCGTCTAAATATCAAATGGTCTTTTAACTATCTTCGCTGTAGTGTTTTTAAATTTTCGAATGAAAAAGACGGCAGAATAGAAATTACACAACGGCATTAGTAGTAAATATCTTATTGATTACAAACGGTTTATGGATGTACAGAGACTAAACATGATATAAACTTATTTAATGTTCAATTTTTTATATAGATGTAGTGATGTGAACAACCATAACACAAGCTTTGTAGAGATTGGCCTTAATGTAGCTCCATAATTATAAATTGTATGGTGGGTTCGAAACATTCCAATTACCAGTTCCTTTCTAGAAAGCCTATGTCGATGATTGAATGAAAAATAGTTCTATGTATCGATCAGAATCAGCAATGATATAGATTCCCCGTTTAAAGGCTGCTCTTGTTAACATGGCAAAAAACTAACGTTTTGAATAAGTCTTTAAAGCCTGAATTCAATTACTCACGATCGGGAATTTTTTTTCGGTTTTTATTGTTTACGGATCAAGTATATAATGCCAATACAATTTTAAATACATGTATATATATATATATATATATATATATATATATATATATATATATATATATATATATATATATATATATATATATATATATATATATATATATATAATATATATATATATATATATATATATATATAATCTATCAATCTATCTATATATATAAAAAGCAATGTACATGTGTGTGTGTGTGTGTGTGTGTGTGTGTGTTTGTTTGTCTGTCTGTCTTTAATGCATTATTATTATCCGATCGCTATGAAACTTTTTGAAGTTGTTGAGAATATTTCTGAGGAGGTTTCTGCGCAAAAAAAAAAAATCAAATTCACGGGGGTGGCGCCCCGGCAGGGCGCGATTTGTTTTTTCTCTATATAAATAGAAAAGTCGATTGTGGTATGACACCGTTTATCCGATCGCCATCAAACCTTTGGGATTTGATTAAAACACTCCAAAGTAGGGTTCTGTAAAAAAAAAAATCCTTTTTAATTTTTTCAAAGGTGGCACCCCGGGAGGGTGCGATTTTTCTCTATATACGGTATATAAAAATAAAAGTCGATTACGGTCTGACACCGTTCATCCGTTTATTAATTTATTGATGCATTTATCTTCTGACTTTATCTCCGTGTCAACAAGGCCCTGAAAGATCTAGACAAAACTAAGGATAAATCTTTGTTAAGTTTATTGTGATGAAATCAAATAGAAAACAAACACACAATTTATATTTCATTAATTTTTAATTAAATACCAAGAAGCATAAATAAGTGTCAACAGAAATGTTTTGAGAGAAACATAAAGTCTAGATATTTCGTCCAGAAATTACACAATAATCTTGACTATTTATTGACGTTTGAGAAGATACCTTTTCTTATTTGAAAATTAATATAGTGAGAATAGTTAGGTTAGATTTACCCTGTTTAGCAGTTTTCTTAAATTAATTAACGATAATAACAATATGATATTGACGCTGTTTGTGGATGCAATTAACATAAAATTAAGGTGCCTAATAATTAAGGATATATTTTAAATATAGATTGATGAATAAAAAGAGTAGGCCTACTTTTTTTAAATTAAACTTTACGAACGAAAACAAATGTCCTTCAAATTAACCGTTAACTCAATATTATTTTGTAGTTGTGGATACTAATATTGAAATGACCATCATTTAAAGTCAAATAAAAACTAGAAGCCGGTGAGATAAGAAAAATTGAAAACAATCGTAGGTAAATGTTGAGAATAGCTGTAATACAACGCTATGCTGATAAAACGTTTCAGAAGTAGGCCTAGCTGATTAGCATCAACCAGCATTAGAGTGAAGGGAAACAATCGCTAAAATACGAGGCAGTGGGCAGCAGCGTTTCTCTCCCTGTGGGTTTTTCATGTTGCAAAAGCATGACGGTAACTTTAAAATATTGAACCCCAAAGTAAACAAAGTATTTAATAAGTATTTATTTAGTAATGAAATTAATGTTAAATCACAATAGTATATAAATTAAACACATTTATTAAAGGCTATATATCTTATCTTTTAGATCCTTAATAACCATTGTTTCGCTGCATTATGCTTAAGGTGCAAGAGAAATTACGTCTAACATTAATCTTTTTTAATAGTTAAATTAACACATGTTCCACAAAATTATAAAACTCTGTTAACTTTATTGTTCTCAGTCATGAACCAACAGTATGAATATGATAGTCAATAAATAAAACATTTTCCTTTGTATTCATTAGGCTTTTAAACATAACTTAAAGTTTGAATAACATTATCTGACCAGATTAACTTTTAATGAATTTATCTGCTGTGTTTAAACACAGGAGTGTTTGTTTAACTAAGACATAGGTAGCGGGTCTATTTCACAGATATACCTGTGTAGGTAGGAACATTGAATATCACTTAAAGGTAAATACATGTAGTCATATCTCACACAATTCTGTGCCGTCCCGCCGTTTGGCTGGCCTACAAATATACATTAAGTAACACTATATATATATATATATATATATATATATATATATATATATATATATATATATATATATATATATGGATATATATATATATATATATATATATATATATATATATATATATATATATATATATATATATATATATATATATATATATATATATATATATATATATATATATATATGGATATATATATAAATATATATATATATATATATATATGTATATATATATATGTGTATATATATATATATATATATATATATATATATATATATATATATATATATATATATATATATATATATATATATATAAGGATAAAGAGATATAGATAAATATGCCTATATGATTTTATTATTCTATTTTGTAGGACGACGTGGCCTATGGGTAGAGCGTTTGACACTCTCTATTTGGAATCCGGGTTCAAATTAGTAGAACGTCACTGAGTCCATAAAGCTCTGATGGGTACCTAACTCACGTTATGAAAAGTAAAGGTGGGTGGACATAGTGCGGGCCACACTATCCATTCATATGCCGAGGTCACTGATACATGTGAACTCTACTTCACTTGTACCATGGACCAATACCGTCGTCTTCGCGAAGGGAACTTTACTTTCAATTTTAATCAAATAAATTGAGATTTTTAAAATAGAGGAAAATATTTCTTTAAAATTTACGCCATTAGTCTTAAATTGTGAGGCAAACCTTGTACTTTAACCAGTTATAGTTCACTATTCTTGTAGCAGACCATTATATTTAACAAAGATCTACCTGGATGAAAAATGACGCTGCTCAGCTGAGGGTCAAGAACCGACCCATCTTCATCCCAGACAAACACTCCTTCTGTCACAATGTCGTTGAGCCCGACCCAGTAAAATTGATTGCTCAGCACAACGGCTTGTATGATACTCAGTTTGTCAACGTTTTTTATCGTGTACAGATTAGCTCCCATTCCTGATCAACAAAATACAATGTTCAAGGTTTTCAAATCTTTGTATTCTTTGTGAGCTATTTATTCTAAATTAGTAATTTAAAAATATAAACCGTATACACATGTTATATATATACATATGCAGACGTACTAGAGGGCATTATTGTTCAAATATTATAATTAGCATGGATTGATATTTAACATGTATTTATTTTATGCGTTGGCGTTAGCGTTTTCGTTTGTGTTTTTGTGTGTTTGCATTTGTGTTTGCGTTTGCATTCTGTTTGCGATTTCTTTTGTGTTTGTGTTTGCGTGTTGCGTTTGTAATTGTGTTCCATTTGTGTTTGTATTTGTGCTTTTGTTTGTGTTTTTTTTTACTTTTGTATTGTTTATGTGTTTGCGTTTTCCTTTTTGTTGTGTTTATGTTTTCTTTTGTGTTTGTGTTTAGTTTTGTTCTGTTTCCAAGTTGGTACTTTTAAAAAAGATTCACCGTGGCTGAGCAGGGGTATGTAGCTAGTATATATATATAACAAAAAATTAATATTAATATATATATATATATATATATATATATATATATATATATATACATCTGTGTGTATATATGTATATGTATGGGTCTACAACTGTCCATTCAGGCATTTGTCGCATTCAGGCAAGTGTTCATTCGGGAAAACGTCATGCTCCCATATGATTGCACTGTTATACTACTGGACTGACCTTTACACGCCGCTTGAGCCTGAATGTAGGTCAATGTATTTGTAGACATCCACAGACAGGAAGTGACGTAGCCGCTGTTCATTATCTTGAAGTTTGCCGTGGTGTTACAGAAGGTTCCAGTGGTGTAGAGGATCTGAGCAGACGGCAGTAGGGTTGGGGACGGAACTGGCCAGGACGCTAGTGGAAGATTAAAAAAGACTTCTTTAAAAAAAAACAAAAAAAAACAACAACTAAATTTCATTGAAGAGGATATAACAATATTTTTTTAACGTTAAAATTTAAACTTTAATGAAGTAGCCTGTATTTAACACGTGTTTAGAAAAATTGCTATGCATGTCTGTCTGTTTATGTACTTGTGGTCAAATCTTGCGATTCTAGTTTTACCCACTTAACACTATAATACGGTTTCACTTTATAAAAATTTCCATCGATAACACAAGCATATCTATTTAGGAATTGAAAAAATGAATACAAAATAATGTCAGGATCTCTTGGTTCAAAACAAAATGAGGGAAAAAAAGAATAATGAGAGAAGCGTTCTTGAGCATTCAGTGAATTGTGTTCACAGATGTTTTTACACTCTAGATTCGATGACAGATTACAGAAGAGGCTTGTCATTTTCGTTTACATTTGCTTTCTTGTTAAAAAACTAAATAAATATGTCGCTCCAGAATTCTTTGTAATACCGTTTGTGTCCAACGCAGGGGCGGAACTACAGTGCCGCCAGACCCCGCAATGCGGGGGGCCACGACATTTAGGGGCCCACAGCCGAATATAACAATTTTTTTATAGTTTTAAAAAATAAATAATTTTCTTGCATTTTTACTTGATGGTTGTTTTGTAAAAATGATTACCGTAGCTGCGGTTGAATAATCTTTATTATATAGACACCACCCCACGCTCTTGTATAATTATTCTTTTTCCCTTTGTTTATAAACCACTGTGAAAGCCAAGTCCTATTTCTTCTACAATCAAACTTATCAAAGGTAAGCAAACGTTCAAACAACTTCGATGACTTATTTCCCTTTTTTAAATAGTCAAATAGAGGTGCTCATAAGCTTTTTTAAATAGATTTGTACTAACTAAATTAAAAAGCAATTACTTGTCTTAATTATTATTTTTTTTATAAAATATTTACTAAAGAATGACATTGTACAAAAAGTAAATTTATTTAAAATTAATAATATAAATAAAAAAAAAACATAAAAATAAACATAACACGAGACATCATTACATATACAAAGCTTTCATGATTTATATTCGTTCGACCGACTAGATTTCAACATCTTTTAGCAGAGATAAAAAAAAATATTTTCACAAAACACACTAATGCATTTACACACATGAAATGATGTTGTAAATTGTATTAATTAAAAAAAAAACATTTTTTTTCCAAAACCCGAGCAGGCCAGCAACGAGTATCCTGTGTTTATTTTCTTTATATATATATATATATATATATATATATATATATATATATATATATATATATATATATATATATATATATATAGGCATATATATATATATATATATATATATATAGGCATATATATAGGCATATATATAGGCATATTTATAGGCATATATATATATATATATATATATATATATATATATATATATATATATATATATATATATATATATATATATATATATATATATATATATATATATATTTGGGGGCCTAAAAAATTTTTTTTGCGGTTTGGCCCTTTTTTTCTAGTTCCGCCACTGGTCCAACGTTTACATTTTTACTATATAAACTTACAGACACTTTTTTTTTCTCTTTTTCTATGGATTTAAAAACTTATTAGTAAAATGTTATTTAATAATAGTTGCATTTTTCAGTGTTTTATTTTTTTTATGTTTCCCTCAGCAATAAGCGTGGACATCACTCACCCAAGCTACACTCTCGAGTCTGTTTGATGTAGATATAACAGTAGCACGGGTACAGGTAGGCTGTGCATCTAACGGCACAGTAGGTCACCGTGACATTGTACAGCTGGTACAGCACTGGTGACGTGGAACGGTAGGTCACGTGATCCTGGCGATAATTTCTTCTCTGTATCGTACACTGGGCTGCGATTAATGTTCAACCAAGAAAGCAACAAGTAAACTTTATACATTAGTACAGTTTTTTTTACTTTTATAAACAAAATATTTAAACGGTAAGTTTTTATTAAAAAAATACATCGAATTCAAAATAAAATAAAAATAAAGAACCCAGAGCCTAATACCCAACATGTCAATCCCATATCGTTTTAGCTATTGAAGTTACGGTATTTTAAAGTATGTATAGAGCAAACACTTAATAAAAGTATCGATTCCTTGAGAAAGCCGCTTTAACAGTGGGATTTCTAATATTATTAAAATGTTTCAATAAAGAGTACAAAGTAATCCAGTATTACAAGAGAGTTGTCAGGGTCTCAATGCAATCTTTCGAGCTAAGTTTCTATACACGAGTCAGCGCTAGTTAGGATTTAGTTAGAAGCACTGCATGGCATGTTTAAGTTGTTCTCGGATTGTGTTATGAGCGAATTCTTTAACTACTCACGCATGTACACACAGACACACAATCACAAATATACATACACAAAAATGAATATACTTTATATATATATATATATATATATATATATATATATATATATATATATATATATATATATATATATATATATATATATATATATAAACCAAAGTATACATTCACAAAAGCAACTACTCAGATTCATAGAGACACATACACACCAACAATTATACAATATACACTCTCCTAATTACATGTACACTCATTCTAACCAATACAGAGTCAAATGAAAAAAACAACATTAACGTTGTTTTAAAAGTGCAAACTGTTTGTAATTAAACCGAACCTAAAATAGTATGTAAACGAAACATAACTTGAATTAAAGAAAAGACTATCGCAACTTAATTGTGACATACAAGCGACTATAATAAGTTAATTGTAATATACACCACACACTAATTTTATTTATATTTTTTTCATCCTATATTTAGTGAGTTTCGTTTTAAGAGCATAACCTTTTTTTTTTGAATTAATTTTTAAGTATGTATTTAATGGGTACGCGTTTGTATGTGTTTATCGTATATATATATATATATATATATATATATATATATATATATATATATATATATATATATATATATATATATATATATATATATATATATATATATATATATATATTTACGTGTAGGCGTATACTTATATTTCTGGTGTGTTTGTGTATAAAACTATATGCATCCGCAGGCTATGAGTATTATGTATTAAAGCAGAATTTTCAATTTACATATATCTGCATTTATTTGTTTTTGCAAACACATATTGATTATTAATTTGATAATAAGGGTAATTAATAAAATAAATATTAATGCAAACAAGATAGTTACCTGCATTTATTGTCAGTATGTAAACGATGAAATAATGAAGCAAACATCCACTGATCATTTTAGTATTTACACTGTGTTCATACACCGTATCTGAACATGAGTTTAAATTGTTCAAGTCAAGGAATTTCGCAGCATAAATCAGTTCATGTTTAACCTACCATTGTGTTGAAAATCTGCAGCTATTTGAATAAAAGGAAAAATTGTCTTATTAAATCAACCTGCAGAACGTTATAGTTTACAAGCCACGCAGTAACGATTTGAAAAAAAAAATTGAACACAATTATTGATTTTTAAATTTTCAGCGATTGTGAAAGAGGTCTTTTCATCCGTGAATCCAATTTGTTTATGTTGTTCTATACGGGCCATTGATTCTTGCCACGATTGTTATAAAACGTGATTGATTTTAAAACTTCTTGACTAGTCGAGCACCCGTCAAAAATATATCAAGATGTCGGTTAAAATAGTATTGCAATAAGCGATCGTGAAACATTCAAGGGCATGTATAAAGACCAAAACGTTAACAAATCAACAAACTAGTCCTAGCTCTTGTTATCGGACTGTCAACAGGATTCGATTTTCTTTAAATATGGCCCTAAGCCATATGGCATTAAGGCGTGGAACTACACAAAATCCGTTTTAACCAGTTTACACCAGTTTACATCCGTTTTAAAATACTCAGATGGCGTGTTCTTCTGTCCGTCGCGAAATATAGGGCCAAAGGGTAAAGATCATAAATCAGGTTGACTCAAAATGACGTGAATATGAAACCATGGCAGCTTAGAGCCTAAATACGGCGGAGTGAGACATCAGGCCAATATGTGTGGAAGGTGGCCAAACGTTCGATTGATAGATGGATGGTTAAGGCACCAACACGAACTCGATAAATAATATACAGTGTGTAAAACGGAGCAATAAATAACAAACAAATCCTGTAGTCTAAAAGAAGTTTTTTAAAAGTAACAGATTTCAATTTTCTAAAATACAGCCCTCTGCTTCCCATTTGAGGCAATATGTATTAATTGTGGTGTATTAGAGCTGTCTTTAACCTATTTTCGAGATAGCTGTCTGAAAGATTTTAAAACATCTTTATAGAGATTTTGATTAGTGTCATCTGAACATATATGATACAGAGAACAATAGATAAGTCTTTTGATGTACAAATGTAATTGTTAAAAAACTGCACCTCTAAAATCAAGCACCAAAAAGACGCCCTCAGCCCCTACCGTCCAAACCAAACGCCCCTCGACAAAATAGCTTCAATAAAAAGACCCTGAGAAATAGTTCCAATTACAAGAAATACGTTTTTCATATCCCATCTTTCTAAACTTTCTCCCTCATCCCCAGTCTTCCATGAATAATTGTGAGAAGTCAAAACTTATAATGTAACAATGTGAGAATAGCAACGTGTTTACACAATAGCATATTTAACACACAATTTAATTTTTTTTAATCCATCATCTCATATTAATTTTTCCCATTTTCGACACGCCCATGGCTATAGTAGTAGCTTTTAGAATTCAATTTTCGTTCTCGAGATTTCCGTAACACGAATGCGTGGTCCGGCTAATCAATAACTACAAGTCATCAGTTCGTTTAAATTAATCCCTGAACGGTGTAGCGCTGCGGGACATTTCCCCGGCTCTAGTGTTGTCTTTGTAAACTGGAGGGTGCGGTAGGTTACACCGCCTTGTCGCGCATGACGGAAAATCGTTATTTCTTTTCATCTGATCCCCTATTTACTACTTGGTGAATTACGTTTTAGACAACCGTTTCAGAAAGGGAAACTGCAGATCTGACAAAAAGGAAAAGAGATGCATTTTTTAAATTTTACAATAATAAAAAGTATCGGTGAAAATAAAATACATTCACACATTCATGGTTGTTTTCAAAAATAATTTTAAATCGTCGATGCTCCATTTAGCAGAGTATTGTCTGTTTGCTTGCATACAGAACCTGCTTGATATGTTCTTTACGTTCTTTATGTATTTTGTTAAAGTTACTAAACGTTATATATAATTGTCAATCATACAACCTCCCCTCCACAATTATACAACAAGAGAATATCCGGTTTATTCACTTGTTCATTGAATACAAGACATCCGTTAAGCAAGCTAATCGTCTATTAATAAAATAAAAAAAAAATCAAATATTTTGTAATGCGTCGATTTCAAGATAGTTATTTTGCAATGCACAAATAGCTACCGGAAGAATCGACATATTATCAAGTGCGACATTTCGTCATTGCTTTTATATATATATATATATATATATATATATATATATATATATATATATATATATATATATATATATATATATATATATATATATTCCGTAATAAATAAAAGCTAAAGCAGTTTGAAAATTATAGATTTTTATTAAATTAATTATACAACTAGCCGGCATTTGAACACTTGCTCGTTCGTAATATCATTGTCATAATAAACTCATAATGCAAAGGAATTAAAATTATATGTTTAATTTTACAATTATTTTTTTTTTAAATTGGAAACAAATAAACCTAAACTTTCTCGAATATTCTTACATAAAACAAGCGTTTATATTATTTTGCACTATTCTATTTAAAAAAATATATTCTTATATAACACTACGGTGACACGGGATAGAGAAATTATTTTTAATACATTTTTAATTTTCAACTTTTATAAGTAGAATACAAAAAAGAATTGCGCACCAAGTGGACGCCAAATAAAGATGTTCATAATAGTGTGCAGTATTATTAGTACTTTATAAATTTACATGCGTTTTTCCAGAAATCGGAAATAGCGTAAATTAGTACTTCCGGTCAACGGAAATTACTCAAAATTTGACAGAAGGTAGAGAATTAGATCTTTCACTTGCATGTGAAATTTCATTTATCTATCTAAAATAGTACTCAAGTTATAGGCTTTTGAAAAATTCAAAGTAGAAAAAATACCTTTTCCGGTTATTGGAAATCGCTCAAAAGTTGATCAGGATCTACGATTTTGATAACATATATATTATATTTCATCAACCTAACTGTAACGGTACTCAAGTTATCGTGTTTACACACGGACAGACACACACACAGACACACAGACATACTGACAAGATTGCAAAATTATGTTTTTCGGTATCAGTGAGGTGTAAAACGTCGAGATCTGAAAAATATCGATTGTTTTTTGCACGATTACAAGACTTTATCTATTTATTTATTTTTTTATTCATTCATCTCTTTTCTTAGAAAGAGATCCAAAATTTGATTTAAATTGTCTACAAAATAATATCTATACTTCGTATATGCGAGGAAAAAGTAAAAGAAAATTGTAATCAAACAAAAATAGGACATATACAGTTATAAAAAAAAATTATAACAAGAAAAATATAGGTTTTGCACTTTAAAGTAATTTGATAAAATATAAAATATATAAATAAATCAAGTAGTGTATATTTACGCAATGTTTAATTTAATTTTAATTTATATTTGTTTTGAAATAAGCTCTTAAATTATACATAAAATAAGACCTACCCTAGTTTGTATTAATTTTTAAAAAATATGAACATTTTGGGATTATCTCTCTTACATTAATTGTTTTCGTATTAATAAGGGATGTAACTTATATATACTTTATTTCTCCGTGTGAGTGATAAATAAATAATTATTAAAAACATCGATCCACTTCACATATGTTGATAGTTACTACTTACAAAAAAGATATTGCTCAAACATTACTTCCAAAAACCTCTTTGCTCAAACACTTAAACTTAAAAGAAAATGTAAACATTCCTCCTCAGACCTAGCGATCTATTGGGTAGATGAAGTTGAGTTCATATGTTTCTTGACCTCTGCATATGAAGGGATAATGTGGTCAGGACAATGCCCAGCCGCTTTTACTTTCCCCAACGTGAGGTAGGTACCCGACGTTAGGGAGGCATCCATTGATAGATAGGTACCCAATGATAGGTAGGTACCCAACCTGAGGTAGGTACCCAACGTGAGGTAGGTAACCAACCCAACGTGAGGTAGGTACCAAATGTGACGTAGGTTCCCAATGTGAGGTAGGTACCCAACGCGAGGTAGGTACCCAATGTGACGTAGGTTCCCAATGTGAGGTAGGTACCCAACGTGAGGTAGGTACCCAACGTGAGGTAGGTACCCAATGATAGGTAGGTACCCAATGATAGGTAGGTACCCAACGTGAAGTAGGTACCCAACGTGACGTAGGTACCCAACGTGACGTAGGTACCCAACGTGAGGTAGACATCCATTGAGTGGTAGGCATCCATTGATAGGTAGGTACCTAATGATAGGTAGGTACCCAATAATAGGTAGGTACCCAATGATAGTTAGGTTCCCAACGTGAGGTGGGTACCCAACGTGAGGTAGGTACCCAATGTGACGTAGGTTCCCAATGTGAGGTAGGTACCCAACGTGAGGTAGGTACCCAATGATAGGTAGGTACCCAATGATAGGTAGGTACCCAACGTGAAGTAGGTACCCAACGTGACGTAGGTACCCAACGTGACGTAGGTACCCAACGTGAGGTAGGCATCCATTGAGTGGTAGGTGCCCAACGTGAGGTAGGTACCCAATGATAGGTAGGTACCCAATGATAGGTAGGTGCCCAACGTGAGGTAGGTACCCAACCTGAGGTAGATACCCAACGTGAGGTAGGTACCCAATGATAGGTAGGTACCCAACGTGAGGTAGGTACCCAACGTGAGGTAGGTACCCAATGATAGGTAGGTGCCCAACGTGAGGTAGGTACCCAACCTGAGGTAGATACCCAACGTGAGGTAGGTACCCAATGATAGGTAGGTACCCAACGTGAGGTAGGTACCCAATAATAGGTAGGTACCCAATGTGAGGTAGGTACCCAACGTGAGGTAGGTACACAACTTATGAGTGTACTAGGTATATATTTGTCACCTGGACCGTGTGCTTGCCACGCGCTATCAACCAAAGCTAGATCTCGTGACGTCACTGGTAACTTTACCCCCCCCCCCCCCACGTCCAGTCTGGCCCACACCCTGACAATTGGAGCTAGTGGTCGATAGCTAGACCGGTCACTGCAGCAAGATATACGTCGGCCCTATTCAGTCTGATGACCGTTCAAGAGGGAGTCTGTCTTTAGTAAACTGCTGACCCATGGGATGACACACTTGACCATATCACGCTGTTACCTGATCTTTTCCCTAAAAAAAAAGACCGTTAAACTCTGAAGTAGAATGTTGGACTTTAATGGCAAGTCTGTCCGGTGCTTTCTACACTATTACCATCTCCGTAACCCAAGTGCTAGTTACCTTAAAAGGCAAAAACCCGCTCTAAAATTACGTTATCTGACCTCGGAATAAATTGTTGTGGTCGCAGAACAAGTTCACTCTCCGCATTTCATTTACCTAATTTATGCCAGGTATCCATCACAAAGTACTGGTCTCTAGGACGTCCGGCGGACATGTGTCTAGGAAACTCGTTGTTTGTCCAGTCATGCGCTACGCGACAATGCCGAAACTCAACATTATCAGTTACATAATCATACTTTTCTTGTCCTATCATGAAATACGCAATATTTTGTAACAATTGTAACAATTTTGTAACACCACGAGGGTTTCTTAAAGTTAAAATGCTTTTTTATACTAATATACTTTTTAATTCTAACTTGCTCATGCTATAAATTCAATTATCAATCAAGGTGCCAGTGGCGGAACTATAAAAGGCTTAGTTTTTGGGGCGCTAGTTTGTACACACTACCACAAACACGCCCCGGTTTAAGTAGATGGTGAAAGAAACACCGATCGGTGACGGTCTTGGTGTCAGAGGCGTCACAGGGCTCTTGGGACACGGCCACTGGCGGAGGCCCCTAATGCAGCGAGACTGATGATTCAAGTAGTACACCTATCCCCCTGTGCAGGACACCCAATAAACGGACCCCTGGTGCTTATATAGCCATTGGGGATCTCAGGCCCCTAAACTACATATTTTAAACAAATGTTAGGTCTATGAGTACTCAAAAACTTCCCAAATTTTACCGAAATTGTGATGGTCTCAACTACTTTTCCTAAAGCCTATTGTGAAACAATCAAGGGAGAGAATTCAAATTATACTCGTTTAAACAAAAGATTTAAACGTACATAAAATTGAAATAGTACAGAATAGTAGTTCTACCAATACAACAAACGAACATTTTACATTATAAAAACA